>NC_028646.1:80771049-80786427 GCF_001406875.1 Solanum pennellii | reverse complement strand
TATATATATATATATATATATATATATATATATACACACACACAAGAACTATCAAAAATGATATAGCTATATATATAATGATATAGCTATATATATAATTATTGGGATTGAATCTTTGTCATTCGATCATTTTATGTATTTATTCAATAATTCACTTAATTTTAACTCACAACAAAAAAATTGCTCCCATTTTAAAAAATTCGTAATTATCTAACTCACTCATTAAAACCCTAATAATACACTCAAATCAAAACTTCTTCTTCATTTCTCTTTCAGACTGAACAGCTACTTCGACAATATTGATAAAGTGATGATAAAAAATATGTTTATGAAAAGAGTTTATGTCATGCGAAAAGTATGATACTATTTTTGAAATCATCATGTAGGAGTTTTTTGAGCTATTTGTTTGAAATCGTCATGTAAGAGTGCTTTTTGATGAGGGTATATTACTATGGTGTTAGTGAGTCGGTGGATTAGGTAATTATTTGAGCTTGTCTTGGTTCTTTTTGTGGATTAAAATTAAGTGACTAATTGGGTAGATGCACATGATGATGATATATATCCGTTCATCGTAGTGTTAAGGATATAAGTACTTCACTATTTGGACAGTAAAGACTATAGTATCTCAACAGTATAAGAAAAGATACAAATTATACCATTTTTGACAATTCGAGGAATATTTATCTTTAGAAACTATAGAATAAAAAATAGAAATTTTACAGGCTAAAAGAATTATCACAAAATTGAATTAGTGTAGTAGGTAATATTTTATAAGGAAGGTTAGACATCAATTTTTCATGTCAATGTCTTCTTGTCGAGTTTATTACACTAAACTTGTTTAATGTGAATTTACATTTTATTTGTAATTTATGAGTTATACACATAAGAGCGAATTATATTTCACGTGTGATTTACTAGTTATATGTACAAGAATGATTGTCATTGCTAGCAACCATCATTAACCATTATCACCACTAACTGCTATCTATTTACATCCCGATAAATTATCAATTATCATCACCTTCAATTTTTCGTAAATTGCCACGATAACCATCATTATTATTAGCAATCACAACCACCAACCATCATATACCAAAATACATTTGTTTTTATTTTTATTAATAAAGTACTAAAAATAGTTGTATTTTATTTAAATTCTACATTTTAAAAATATTAACACTATAGAAATTAATTTGAATACTATTTGTTCCTTTAAATAATAATTAAGAAAAACCCTGTAATAATTATTTTTTTTTCAAAATCTCCAGTCTGTATAATGAAGTGTTGTTTTCTCCATCTGCAAAGTAAAATTCCTCTTCTGTATTATTTCTTGATCGGAGAAAACTGTAATCTTCACAGAGGTTGAAGAAGAAGATGAGTGTAATTGATATTCTCACAAGGGTAGACTCGATCTGTAAGAAATACGACAAGTACGACATCGACAAGCAGAAGGATTCCAACGTTGCCGGCGACGATGCCTTCGCACGTCTCTATTCTTCAGTTGAATCCGACATAGAAACTGCTCTTCAGGTTTAAAAAAAATGATCTTTTTTACTTTTTCTTTTGTGGGTTTGTGTTTAAGGGTTTAGTTTTCGTGGACAATTGAAAATTTGAAGATCTTTCTTTGCGGTTACAGAAATCGGAGACAGCTTCTATTGAGAAAAATAGGGCATCTATTGTGGCGATCAATGCTGAGATTCGGAGAACTAAAGCGAGGTTACTTGAAGAGGTTCCGAAATTGCAGAGATTGGCTGTGAGAAAGGTGTGGTTTTAGTTCTAATTTTTTTGGTTTCAGCTGATTTGGTTGTGTAATTGTGTTGAATTTTGCTTATGGGTTATATAGTACTCGGATTTTGTGGATGTTCTGTGAAGTCTTTGGGGTTTATGTTAAATTTGGTTGATTTGGCTCTGGATTTTGATGGAAAGTAAGATTAAAGAAAGATCTGGGAGGGATGGGCTGAAAAGTGAGATTAAGGAAAGATCTGTGATGAATTATTAATAGAATGGATATATAGGATTTATATGGTTGATCCCTACAAGTTTTTTACTGACAGTATATAGTGTATTGTTGGGTCATTTGCTTTGCGGAGGGGATGTGTGTTGATCAGCCTGCGTAATGTAACAAAAGTGGCATTGCGGCGGAGGGTGTTACCTATTACGCCGGAAGTTGTTTAACTATTAGTACATTGTCTTTGATATACGTTTCTTCCCTTTTAATGGTTCAAGAATATGATAGATATTCCTTATCAAAAAGAAATATGAATAGCAATAGGGAGTTTGATTGACAATATGAGTTCCAGGTTTTGATGCAAAGCATTACGATTCTATTTTACGTAACAAAGGCCCAAATGTCCTATTCTAGTCAGCCACAAAATGTCCAATAATTTGGATCCACGTAGGCCGTAGTTATTTGAAATGGAAAATCCACTTGAACTCAAGGAATATGCAATTTTCCGTTCTATTAGCCTGATGCTGCTAAAGCTTAGTGTTGTTTTTTGAGTGAGTACACGACTAGCTTCCGAAGTTGCATTTTTTGCTTTACTTTTGGAGTGATATGCTTAAAGTGTTACTTATACCATGTTAAACGATGCTAAATCAAAATTTGGCTGTGCAATAGGTAAGAAAATAGAAGGCTCACCAAATCTTACGTGAGTCTAACAATTCAAATTCCTGAAACCATGTCACTTGTTGATGACAATCGCGTTCATGTACTGCTTCGGGCTTCCTTATTTCAGATTTTGTTAAAATACATTGTTAAGCCTAGAAAATAAGGCGGTTCATTCAGTTAGTTTTCAATTATTCTATTATCTTACACTATCGCTTGGTTCCTCATTTTGAGTTTGCTATGTTTATTTCTGATTATTCTTTTGGTTAGTGGGATTTTTATTTTCGATCCGGGGATAGGTTAGGATACAAGAGTATATAAACCAAAAATGCAAATGGTCATGCTGTTTCCTCACTTCAGTCTTAAGGAAGAGAACTGTATCTATGAGCGAGAGATAAAAAGAGTAGGTGGGAGAGAGAGATGGAGGTGATGTTGCATTGGACTGTTGACTTGGCATTTGCTTGAAATTCCAAGTAGAGCACAAACTCAGTTGCCTAAAGGCTAAAAGAGACTGAGAGGACTCTAATATTGCTCAATCCTATTATGAAAGAAAACAAATATGGCCTTTCAATAATTTTCTTTTCTTTCTCTTTTTTGTTTTCCTTGGTTAAATTGAAGCAACATAAAGATTTGCACATACATTATATAGTTTTCAGGGGATTTTGTATTTTTTACTTATCAAATTGTTTTCTGATTTCATGTCCATCTACATAAAAGTTAACTGAAGATAATTCGGAAGATATTGAACGGAGTGACTTCAGTATGTGTGTGTGTGTGATGAAGTGCCAAACCACTGGATTCAGAGGTTTTGAATCAATGGTATTCCATCATATTGAGGGATTAATAGTCTGAGAGCCTCCATGTGTATATCCAAAAATAGTTAGATAGATGTTAGATAGAAGTGAGAATGCACCCCATCCCAAAACAAACCAAGAAGCTTTTGATTGTATTCGAGTATTTGATGAGAAAAATTTGAGACTCATCTAGAGATGGTTGGGGTAGATATTACCAAATGAGGTTGTGGATCTTGATGCTCTAGTGTCTAGCCTCATACAAGTTTCTTAACCTAGTCATTGCAGCATATTTCCCTTGTAGAGTAAATAAGGACCAAGGGGTGAATTTGTGTTATTCAACCTCGACTTAGTAATGCTAGAGCATTTGTCTAAATGAGTCTGTGCTTTGTATTGTATCATTACAAGTGGGTGTCTGCCTTAGTTTTGGCCTGCGTGTCTGAGTTATTAACCTTGATCTGCAAAACTGGCGTTAGCAGCTTGCTTCATTTATAGAGGAAACAAGGACTCAATGGCAAGGAGAAACTAATGTATAGCTTAGAATTCTTTGGTATTTGATACTTCGAACTCTGTTCATCTTCTTTTCAGTTACTTCATACTTGCTAGCTAATATCTCTTGCAGTATTCGGCTGTTCGCTACCCTTTTTGTGCTCTCCCTACCAAAAGAGTGAATCTGGGTTTTATACGGTAATCTGTGGGACTAAATAGTTGCCTTGGTACTAAAAAAACCTCAATTTCAGGTCAAAGGTCTTTCGGGTGAAGAACTTGCTGCCCGCAATGATTTGGTTCTTGCACTGCCAGATAGAATAAATGCCATACCAGATGGCTCTGCAGCTCCACCCAAACAATCTGGAGGATGGAGAGCTTCAGGTTCTCGCACGGAAATTAAATTTGATTCAGGTGATTGATAATTTCTGCCATTTGACTGGTCTTCCTGTAAGTTGTTCTCTGCATGTGTATTTAGTGTCGTCAACGGCAAAATGTGCCCAAGGTCTGCTGGGGCTCTAAGTGACCACAATTAAAGCACGAGCTTCTGAAAGAAAAGACGCAATGAAGAAAAAATAGAAGTATATATGTAATGCAAAAAACATACAATTACGAACGCACAAAAATTAATTGAAGAAACTAAAAATGTATGTGGTAAAAACATGTAGATTGAGTTCAAAATCCAACTTAATGTTTTGTTTAGATGCAGAGATGCAGTTTTAAGTTTCTTATGCAGCTTAACTGACTAGTTCACTACAACCAAAAAAAATTGAATTAACTACAAATCCATCACAAATATTCTCGTAGCTAACAGAACTTTGGGATAATCCATTTCTGATCCGTCGCTAAATAGGTTTTCCGATGGACTTTGTTGTTTAGCTACAGAATTTGTCTGTTGTTGGTTCCTATATCCTAGTAGTGGTTTTCTTCAAAGTAACATTCACTCATAATATTTCTTTAACAATTAGTGTATCTTTTTCAGTTATATTTATTGTTCAGTGCCACCCTCTTCAAGATAGAGCCTATTACGATTGATAAGGTCATAACTGTGCTCAAGCGCTTGCTAACCTAGGCGAGCCACCTAACCTGAGCTTCACCTAGCTTCAGGGTTTAAGTGCGACTAAAATGGGCCATTAACAACACAATTTATGACTTGAAAGTATTCATTCTTGTAGGCTACAGTTGATTGTTATTCACTTACAGAATGTGCTTTGTTTACAGATGGACAATTTGACAATGAATATTTCCAACAAACTGAAGAGTCAAGTCAATTCAGGCAAGAGTATGAAATGCGAAAAATGAGACAGGCATGTGTTTTTTTGGGTAGTTTATCATGAAATTCTTTGAATTAGAGCCCCCCCGCCCCCCTCCCCCTTCTCTTCTTATTGAGGCTTCCATTTACACTTCTTTGCTGCTTCCTGGACTATGTTTAAGATTTAGTTTTGCATGTTGCACAGGACCAAGGTTTGGATGTCATAGCAGAAGGATTGGATACTTTGAAGAACATGGCCAGCGATATGAACGAGGTTTGCTGCATTTTATGATTTCTATTTTGTATCATCCCAATTGACATAGGCACTAAAGATACGATGCAATGCATGTAGGAGTTGGATAGACAAGTTCCTCTGATGGATGAGATTGACGCCAAGGTTGGTAACTTTATTGGTTTTTGTAATAGCTGATATGGAAAGAATCATAGCTAAAATTGACATGGTTTGACTTCTCAATAGGTGGACAGGGCTACCGCGGACTTGAAGAATACCAACGTTAGGCTTAAGCATACAGTTAACCAGGTAAACTGAATTACCTCTCTCTTCAGTTGCAGTAAGTGAACTGCACACAAGGATTACTCACGAGCTTTGGTTGTTTTCCAGCTGAGATCTAGTCGCAACTTTTGCATCGACATCATCTTGTTGTGCATCATTCTTGGAATTGCAGCATATTTGTACAAGTGAGTTTCCAGATTATGTCTTGTCCTTTTTTCATCATATAATGTCAACAATCAAGACGGTCAGCCCCATCGATTGTTTTCATAGTTTATACTAGTATAAAGATCCTAGCTAACTGGTGACTCTCATCAATTGCAGTGTCTTGAAGAAGTAAAACTCCGCTGAAGTACCTGTTGGATCGACTTGTATGTTGGCCTTCATGATTCATTTTAGATTTTTTCGGTGTGTGTATGCATGTATAACAACAAGTTATTATCGGTGATTAAGCCTAGCATTTGTTTTCTACTTGCTTGTGTGTTTTACTAGTTTGAGATTGAGACGAAGTTATTGTTATTTTCTATCTTTAGACAACGAATTTTCTTAAGTTTATATATGTCACTATTTGACTCTTTAAAGCAAACTAGACTTTATTCCTATCTTTTTTGGGTGAAAAAGTTAATTTTCAATGGATTATCAACTTAAGAAAAATAATGTTTTTGCAACATGTTTGTACTAAACAACCTTTTTGCTAGAGAACTATATTAAGCTTACAAATATTTAAGGATGGTGAATAGAGGGTTAACTAATATTCCACAAAATAAAATATTTTAATCCTATTGCTGGTTTAAAAAAAAATCTGGTCTGTCCATTTAGAAAAATATCTGGCCCGTCTAGCTCAGTTGGTAGAGCGCAAGGCTCTTAACCTTGTGGTCGTGGGTTCGAGCCCCACGGTGGGCGTTTATGGTTTTATTTTTATAAAGCTAACACAAAACTAATAATACAATAGGAAACCAAATATCTTTAAAATTTTTTAATATCTGTTATTAATAAATATACTTATATTATAGCAATATATATGAATGAAATCTACGAATGTGTTTGGAGTATATATGGTAGCATTGGATCCCATAGATTAATTATGGTAAAAGGAAAAAGAAAAGAAAGGAGTTTACATTTTAAATATTTTAAATCATCAATTATCGTGATTTAAAATATTTATGCGAATTCATGCATAATCAAATTTTAAAAGTTTTAACTAATAAGTGATTTTTAAAGAAAAGAAAATAATCTCAAGTTTCAACTTAAATAATTCTTCCAATATGTTTTTAATTAGAAAAAAAAAGTAAAATATAGATTTTCTCAATTTTATGTGTGCGTTAATTAGTCAATAATTTTTTTTTTCCAAAACCATTAGATATGAAATCGTATATTCCTTTTATACATATAACATTGCATCTTATTGTTTTGACTTCTGAACATATGAATGTTATTCCCTCATCATATATATTAAATAAAAATATAGGTTCAACTAGTATTTTTCAAATTGAACTCACACGTATTTCCTTTTTCTTAATATTAGCTACTAAGAAGTGTACACATTAATACTTTTTCCTAGGTCAGAATTAGTATTAATCATATTTTATAACAAGACATGCATCCCAGTTAAGCTTTGACTTCCAAATCTCTTACCTCTTAGTGGTCTACCACATCATTCCACTTTACCCTTTCCGTTCCATTTTATATGAATTAGTTTGACTATAAATCGTTTCATTAAGGATAAAATAGATATTTTAAAGTTATATTATTATATGTCATTCTTTTTTGAGACGGAATGATGTGAAAAGTGAATCATATCAAGTACTATATATACCTTGAGAATGTTGTTGCTTCATTGCTCATTATCAAACCTTAACTCTAATCAAAGAGTAGTATATACTACTCTTTTTGTTAAGATGGACAAAAATATATCATTTTTGTTTTTCCTCTGTATTACTCTGCACTTAGCATCAACTGTATCTGCTCAACTTCAAGTTGGTTTCTACAATACTAAAACTAGATGTCCATCAGCAGAAACCATAGTTCGCGATACGGTGAGAACTCGATTTTCATCGGATCGTTCCATCACAGCAGCATTGCTACGAATGTATTTCCATGACTGCTTCGTCAGGGTGAGAAAAATTTACTGTTATATTTTGTTGCTATTATTTGATAAATCTTTAAAATTTGAATAATAATCGTGTGATACATTTTTTTTCAGGGTTGTGATGCGTCGATACTGATAGATTCAAAAAACACGAAGAACAGAAAGTCGGAAAAAGATGCAGGAGCAAATGGATCAGTAAGAGGATACGAGTTGATTGATCAAATAAAGAGTAAATTAGAAGCTAAATGTTCTAATACAGTGTCCTGTTCGGACATCATTGCTTTAGCTACTCGAGATGCAGTTGCATTTGCTGGAGGACCGAGTTACAGTATACCCACTGGCAGGCGCGATGGGCTCGTGTCAGACCCATCACAAGTGAACCTGCCAGGGCCTAGTATAACGGTGCCACAAGCAATTCAATCTTTTAAAAGTAAAGGATTTAATGTGAATGAAATGGTGACGCTTTTAGGTGGACACACAGTGGGAATTACACATTGTAATTTTATTCAAGGTGATAGGCTGTCGAGGGCGGATGGAAGTATGGATGGCAAATTGTTTAGTAGTCTTAGAAAGACGTGTAGCTCTAATGGTGGGTCGCCAGTGTTTTTGGATCAGAACACTTCGTTTACTGTTGATAACTCTTTTTACAAACAACTGAGGTTGAAGAAAGGGATATTGAAGATTGATCAGTTACTTGCATCAGATAGATCTACAAGTGGAATTGTGGCGAATTTTGCTTCTAATCCAAAAGCCTTCCAACAGGCTTTTGCGAATGCATTGATCAAGTTAGGTAACACTCAAGTTCTTGTGGGGAAATCAGGTGAAATTAGAAAAAATTGTCGAGCATTTAATCCTCCTCCTCCTCCTCCTAAAATCACGAAGAGTCCTCCTCCTCCTCCTCCCAAAATCATTAAGAGTCCTCCCCCTCCTCCTCCAAAGATCACGAAGACTCCTCCTCCTCCACCACCCAAAGTTTTTAGTCCTCCTCCCCCTATGATCATGAAGAGTCCTCCTCCTCCACCTCCCAAAGTTTTCAGTCCTCCTCCCCCTATGATCACGAAGAGTCCTCCTCCTCCACCACCCAAAGTTTTTAGTCCTCCTCCTCCTCCGTTTCCTCCTCCACCACCATCACCATTCTTGATTTCAGATTCTCCTCCTCCTCCACCTCCACCTCATCCTCCGGTTCCCATTAGTGATCCATTTCTACCCGTGTTTGGCCCATAAAGCTTAAGCTAGCTCCCATTCCACCTCAACCCCTAGTACTATTGTCAATTGTCGATGTACTATTACCACAATTAACTTTGTGCATGTACGTTCTTAATTCATTACTTTGTAATTTGTTGTTGTTGTTGTCGGATCTATCATTTGTATTCTTTTTGGTAATTCCTCCTTATTAGAGGAAAAAGAGTTAAATGTTTGTAAACATGAGAAATTAACCTAATGTTATAGGAACTTGTATCAATGAGTGAATGAACATGTAATACTTATTTTTATTTGTGTGATCCTAGATAAATTTCACTACTTCTTTTGGGCCTCTCTTGGTCAAAAGTTTTTACTTTGGAATATATATATATATATCAATTTTTTCTGCTGTTTATGAATTACTTTATGTTAATATTTAGACGAAAAATAAAAACATTTGTAGATTGAGTTCAAACTCCAACTTACTATTTTGTTTAGATGCAGTTTTAAGTTTCTATGAAGCTTTAACTGAATAGTTCACTATAACAAAAAGAAAATTGGAATAAGCTGTCAATCCATCACTAATTTGATCGTAGCTATCATAACTTTGTGATCTAATCCGTCGCTAAATGAAATTTTTCCTAAGAAGTAGCACATTCACTCGTAACTTTCATCAAATGCTGTGTCTTTGAAGAAGTAAAACTATGAAGATATTGTTGTTGGATCTATGTTATGGCCCAACCTCGGCCCAATGTCGATATTTATTGGACGTCACACAATTAGTTATTGGACCAAAAAGAAGCAACAAACTAGAAAGCCTTTGCAAATACACCAATCTAATGAGCTCATATTGTATTGAAATGAATAATTGGAATTACTCGTACAAACTATAAGAGTTCATTATTCTAATTACTCCAAAACTAGTACAGTAACAATTCCTTCCAAGGGATGAAGTAGAAACAAAAAGGAAGAATGGAGGGAGGTTCTAGATTAAACAACATATCTAATGTTTGCAGACTTTATCCCTTACCTTTATCGGATTAAATAGTTATTTTCAATTAATTCTTGACTCGAAAAAAATCAATGTTTCAATACATGTTTGTACTTGGCAACCTTTTATCTGGATCCTATGGTAAGATTTAACATATATTACTTATATATGTTAAAAACACAAACAAGCCCGTCTAGCTCAGTTGGTAGAGCGCAAGGCTCTTAACCTTGTGGTCGTGGGTTCGAGCCCCACGGTGGGCGTTTGATAGTATAGGATACAATCTCTATATAAATTTTTAATATTTATTTTATTATGAATAATTTCATATACTTACTACATTCGACTTTGTTTAATTTAATAATTATTTTACTTTTGGCATGTAATTGGCCAAAAATTGAAATGCAATCAAGATAAACGTCCGTTAATGTAGCTATAGCATTAAGAAATGTTAATAATTATTTAGACTGAACGTTGGTTTTTAGTATTTTTGTCATATACTTTATGTGTTATACTAAAATAAATAATCATTTCACATAATAAATAAGACATTGTAATGACAATACAATCCTTATATTCTAAGATTGAAATAATAAATAACCTAAAAACTATACTGACATCGAAAAGAAATCAAGATGATTTAAAAGTTGGGATAGTTTATTAAACATATTGATATAAACACTTTTCGTCGTATGAGCTTATATTAAACTTATGAAATTTACTTTTACGACATCTAACTTCGAAAATGATCTTATTTTAACGTAACTAACTTTTTTTTTTTGTATATAATGAAATTTTTGTTTTTGTGTAAATATATTTGAAGTATATAATAGCATTGGATCCCATAGAGTTGTAGCAAGACAACCCCATGTGTTGGTTAGTCCCCAAAAAAGTTAGAAATGTTTGGCTTTTGGGGAACGTGCATTCTGTTTGCTCACTCTTTTATTTAATTTGAATTTGAAAAAGCCATTTGCCTTTTACTTAAAAAAAAATAAAATAAATTATTATGGAAAAAAAACGAAAAAAAAATAAAAAGAAAGAACTTGTGGATTAACTCATTTTAATAATTAATTATTGTGATATAGATCTTTAATTAATTTTTTAAATATATAAATTTTATTTTTAAAAGATGAAATATTATATATTAAAATTAAAAGTTTAATTCTCGAAATTTGAATTAGGTAATAAGATGAAAAGATAATTTTTTTTTTTAAGAAAAGAGTGATCTTCAAGTTTCTAACTTATAATAATTCTTGCAATATGTTTTTTAATTTAGGAAAAAGTAAAGTAAAGGCCAATTTAATGAAACCACTTTTATTTAGCAAGGATAAATCAGGAGTTAGAAAACATTAAATATAATATAAAAATTGAGATCTTTAACCAAATCATGTCCCACACGCAATAATCCTTGCAATATATTAATTTGCATGGATGTTATCGTACGTTTAATCAAATCCATCTCACCCCTAGCCCCACACATCGACTCTATTACAAAATTATTATTTTTCTTTTGAAAAATTTTCAAAAAAAATGTTTATTTGTTATTTCTATATATAAATATTTCGATCGAAGCGGTAAGAAAAAAAGTAATAAGTTCTTCATTTAGAAGAATTAATAGGTTTTCTTGAATTTTACCTCAAGTTTATTTTCTGTCATATATATATTTTTTCTAATTACGAGCTGATTAAGTGGAAAATGAATAAAAACTCGTATATTATAATCCAAAACAAATCATAAACTTTTATGTATATTATGTTGTGTAATTGTGTTATTATTTTATTTGTAAAATAATTCTAGGGTAAGGACCACTTTAATTGAATTGTTGCCATGTTATCAAGCTAGTTGCTTTCTTCTTCGATTGTTTTTTAGTGGTTAAACATAGGGTGAATATGAAATATTGGGGTGGCAATGTGAATAAATATTTTTTCATTTTTTGATTAGAAATAGTGGCGTAGTCATATAGTGATAAGGGTGTTCAATTTTATATTATTTGTCAGAAAAAAAATTGCATGTATACAAGTAAAATGATAAATGAAATGATTAAATAATATATATTTGGATACTTTTAATATAACAAACTGATATTTCTAAACATCTCTTTATGAAATTTCTGACTCCTTTACTGATTAAAAAATTTGGATGCGAAATGAAATCGCTCTTTTAAAGAGTATTTTATTCCTCAAATTAAATTAAACTTAAATAATTCCCACTTAAATTTGATTACTTTGTACCCAAAATGAATAACAAATACCCGGAGAAACCAAGCAAAGAAAAATAAAATGACCTAGCAACTTTACCAAACAAATCATTAAATTTCGTTTCATTCGAAATAATTATCACTTTAGAAATTTAATTCGCCAAACTAAAAAAAAAAAAATTAATCAATCTACAATAATTTAGTAAACTATATACACCTTGTACTTAAGAAGTAATTTTTTTTAATCGACATAAAAAAATAAAAAGGTTATAAATGGGTGAAATTTATTCGCGTCGGGTGTTTATACCAATGCAATACATACACACCACGTGTTTAAATTTACTACTCATTTTACTCAATTTTAATTAATTAACATGTGTTTTAATTTATTAAATAACATAATAACGAATTTTGGGGTAAACACCTGATATGAATAAGTTTTTTTTTATTATAAACAACAGTTAAAATGGGACATAAGGAGTAACTAGACTTGCAATCAAATATTCCTTATATATATCAGAGTACATTTCTCAAAGATCATGATGGAGACTATATTATATATATGTTTCACTCATTTTCAAAAGGTACAATTATATAAAATTTACAACATGATTGACGAAATTGGACACGACAAAATTCTTAAATTAAATAATTTCAAAATAAATATTTGAAGCCTAGTCATGTGAAAATCGTCACGTCCAGAAAAAAAAGAATAAAAAGATTGAAAATGTGTACTAAAATTAGTGTTTGCTTGAATTTTTGGGACAAGCTACATATATATGGGCCAATCGTGCGAGTATATAACAAATAATAAAGAAAATAATTACGAGTTTTTATCATCAATCATCAAATTTATAAAATATATATCTATATATATAAGTAAATTAATCGAACGAAGCGTATATATATATAATTTTTTCAATTTAAAACACACCAACTATTCGATGTCACAATTATTTATTTCAAATCTGGTATAATTCTGCAGTAAGAAAATAGAAAAAATTGCCAACTAGCAAGCAGAAAAAAGTGAGTGATGACAAATTTAAAAGAAGAAGTTATTTTCAAAAAGGCTATCATGTATAAAAATGAAAAAAAAATAGTATTTTGAAAATGATAGCTAACAAATTTGATTCTTTTTTTTTATTATTATTACTATTATTATTATTATTATTATTATTATTATTATAAAACATGTGTTATGTATATGAATTTAAGATTTCTTCACATGCAACTCACTCTCGTGTGTTCCAACTTTATGTAGTACTCCAGCTAATGAAAAAAATGTCTTTGAATGGTCGTAATCGTCGATGACTCAGTCGTATATAAATTTTTCTTTTTCTTTTAATATTAGAAAATTATCGAACTACTTTTATTATTAATTTATTTATCTATCTAAGTTCATGTTTAACTAATTTAAATTTATATTATCTATAATTTCATCATAAAGAACTAATGATCTCTATTAAACTGTCATAATTTACAAAGTCCATGCGTAAAAACATATGATTCTTTGTACATGCACCTATGTATCTACAATTAGAATTTTCTCTTACGTTTTATTTTACTATATATATATATATATAGTTATGTAAGTACAATTGTATAATAATTGTCCGATTTGTTGAGTCCTTATAGGTGGAGATTCAATAAATTTGAACGAATTCACTAGCTTTATATTTATATTAGAAACTTATTAAAGTTAATAATTAGCTTGTGAATCCTCAAATAAATTAATTTAAAACCTCTACACACACCTAATTTTAATTTCGCTTTTCGTTCGGACCTTTTAAATTATGAAAAGTAAGCAAAACAATATTAGCTCTTGATTTCTAAAATCATATTTATATTTATTATTATAGTAATACATATTTTAAACCGTAGAGAATATATAAAACTAGAACAAATAACCCAAGAACTATGTATATCACCAACCATGTCATATAATATATTTTTAATTTAAATATAAAAAATAAAAGAATACTTTACTTTAAAAATATAAATTCATAATTTGAATTCAATTCGATTAAAGTAAAATAAATTTAAATTAATTAAATTCAAAACGAATATCGAATAATCGATGAAAATGGGAAGTAACCCCACACGCTGAGTGAACAGTGACACACGTGACGAGAAGAGTATCAGAGATTCACGGACTAGTCCTTGGGAATTACAAAAACAACAGAACTGGTCCCCCAATTTTTTTAAATCAGACACATGTGGGTCCAAATTTAATTAATTATTTTGTAATCATTTTATTCCTCATGTCTCAACATTATATTGGAACAAGTAATGCAAAAGGTCTCTAACTTTTCTACTTTCACTTTTTCACTTTCAATTTCCAATTCCAAGAGTAATTTCTTCTTAGTTTTTATAATAAGTTGCCTATTCATTCTGTACAATCTCAATTGCCATGATTTTCTTTTTTAAATAAATTATAAAAAATTTAATTAATATTTTATAAGTAATTTTTCATCATATTAATATGTAAAAAATTATAATTTATAATATTATTTGTATAATTTTTAAATATTTAAAAAAGTTATTTAAAAAATCGAATTAGATTGATTTTCAAAAAATACAACATGATAAATAAAAATGGACAGAGGGAGTATAATTTACATCTTTCCCTCCACTTTTTTTGTTATGATCGAAAGATTTCATCTTTTATGTACTTATTTACAGAGGCGTATCCAGAATTTTGAGATGATGAGTATATTATTATAAAAAGATTGATTTAGATATAATTAGATTGGTTCGATATTTAGATTTTTACTACCGAAAATCGTTAAAATTTTAAAATTATTTATAACATGCTAAAAGTGCTACCAATTCCACTTAGAGAAGTGTTATCTTATAAAATTTAATATCTAATCTCGCGGAGAGAGTGAGCAGTCATAATCACATTATATGATACTCGAAGTGTGGGTTCACACATCTATATTTCAACATTTTTAAAAAAATATAACACTACTATATATGATCCCGGGAAGCGAACCCCTTAGATACGCCTCTGCTTATATGATGTTCGATATCCGATATCACTGTCAGGAAAATTCAAATTCAAAACTTTCAATCAAGAATGAAAAAATACTTACAACACTCTCACAATCCTCAATTATTTTTTATGTTTTTATGTGACTTACATAAGTTGTTAGTTAAATTTAACATGGTTTTATTTGCATCTCTATCTTCAAAGTTTAGAATTTAAAAAAATCGTTTTTGATACATCAAGAACTATTTCAATTACATGATATATATATATATATATATATATATA
>NC_028646.1:80764852-80770694 GCF_001406875.1 Solanum pennellii | reverse complement strand
TATATATATATATATATATATATATATAAAAGATTAAAATTATTAATTTTTTATACACTAAAAAATATTTTAACTACATATATAATATGTATGAACATAAACAATCATTTTTGCACACACTAAAATCATTTCGATAACATATATATGAAGGAGTAAAATATTCCAACATATAATTTTCTCCACATTTCTCATTAAAAACAACAATGAAATTAAATAAATTATGGTTGGTCGCTACTTTGATAATAGGAATATTTTAGCTCGAAAGACTACAAATGACACACAGCTCTACACATTCTAGTTACAAGCAGCCAATACATATATATACAACATGGTAAGATATGTAGCTAGGTCAAAACATATATTATTTTTATGTAATTGATAAATACATAAATAAATTCACACAATCAAAGTTAAAAGAAGTTTGAATTTCAAAATTTCATCTATACAATATAAATTAAGATATAAGAAGTAACAAAATTAATAATAATAAGTTAAACTACATCCTTAATATAAGAAAATTTTACATTGTCGATGTATAAAATAAAATTTACACTCCTTTCGTTTTAATTTTTTTTTTTTTTTTAATATGTTTGAAAAATAATGTCGTTTCTCTTTCTTGACAACTCTTTAAATTGAATTTTTCCACCAGATATGTTTAAGGTCACAAGATTAAAGAGCATATTGATACATTCTATCTATTTTCAGCTTAAATTAACAAAATTTGATAATCTCTTTTATTTGTTTAAACTTCATGCAAAATTAAAACTGGACAAACAGATTAAAACGAAGGCCGTAATATAAGTGGCCCCAGCTGCTAAATCTATGGCTGACCGACTTTGAAAAAATAAAAGGTTGAGATAAAGTTGAAAGGAGAGTTGTATAGAAAAAGAGAGGAAAATATTCTCTTTAGCTTTCAAGTTGGTCATTCTTTTTTGGTGTTTTCTTTTGAAATCAAACAAAAAAATTTCCCAAGAAAATATTGTATTTCTCTTCATGTGTTTGTAAAATTCACACAACCTTTGTGTTTTTCTTTGTGTTGTTATTGTGTGCTGCTACTACTACTACTACTTATGTTTGTGTTCTTTTGGCACAATCTAAAACCAAAAAAAAAAAAAGAACTTGTAAGATTTGAATACTACCAAGGTTTTCTTAACTGTTTGTATTTGGAAAAAAATACAAACTTTGTTTTGTAGCTTAGACACAAAACCAAAACATTAACAAAAAATGATGTCTGGAGATGTGTTTTCATTTCCTTCTTCTGTTAAAGCAGTACTTCCTCATCATCATCAAGAACTTCAAACAACAAACCCTAACCCTAAACCTAATACTTCTTCCAAAAAAAGAAGAAATCTTCCAGGAACACCAGGTATATAATTTATTGCTATATAGTGTTATACATAACTCGATTTGCATGTCGTGTATAGTAAGCAAAATCATACGAAAAAGAAAAAAAGGGATATGAGATAACCATAACAGATGCGTCAGATGATGTCAAGGGGTTGATTTAGACCATGTTTTGATGAAGTCATGTTCTTTTAAGTACTAGGAATCTTGAATTTCATTGTAAAGGTCAAATCTTGATTCCGCTTTTGATTTTTTGAGTTTTTTTTTAAAGTTAAATTTCTATGAGATAACCATAACAGATGCGTTTAATACTGTATTTTTGAATCTTGAATACATAAAGGTCAAATCTTGGATCCGTCTCTGAACTGCATGTTTATTTGTTGAATCACAGATCCAGATGCTGAAGTTATTGCACTTTCACCAAAGTCACTCATGGCAACAAACAGATTCATATGTGAGATTTGCAATAAAGGTTTTCAAAGGGACCAAAACTTGCAACTTCATAGAAGAGGACACAATCTTCCATGGAAGCTAAAGCAAAGAAACAAGCTAGAACAAGTGAAGAAGAAAGTGTATATATGTCCAGAAAAGACATGTATTCACCACGATCCATCGCGTGCACTTGGCGACCTAACTGGAATTAAGAAACATTTTAGTAGAAAACATGGAGAAAAGAAGTGGAAATGTGAAAAATGTTCAAAGAAATATGCAGTTCAATCAGATTGGAAAGCTCATAGTAAAACTTGTGGAACTAGAGAGTACAAATGTGACTGTGGCACACTCTTTTCAAGGTATTTTTTTAGTTTCTAGTTACATGTTGTTGTTTTTTTGTTGGAGAATATTTGTTTCAAGTACAATAAATGCTCATCCATTCATTGAAGTAAAATAAATACTCACCCCTCTCTACATTATTGATCATAATAATAGTCTAACCCTTGAATTGATTCTATTTTTGAAAGATCTTTCCTTCCTTGTTAAACCAGAATCATCTTGTTAGCTTTTAGAGTCATCTCGAAACTGATGATAAAAGTGAAACTCATGAACAAACAATACTCTTCTCTTTCGATTTCAACCATTTTACTATTGGGATTAAATGTATTCTTCTATGGCAGAAAGGATAGTTTTATCACACATAGAGCTTTCTGTGATGCTTTAGCTGAGGAGAGTTCAAGAATCACATCAGTTGGGGCTACCAATTTGATCAACTTCCCAAATACTGCAACTTTGTTGAACCAACAACAAGCAAATTTACATGGCGGATTCGCAGGATTTAGACCAGATTTTGGTAGTTACACAGGTGGTAATAGCAATTCACTTCATCAGCAGCAGCAACAGCAGCAGCAACAACAGCAGCAAAAACCAAGATTATCACTATGGTTAGATCAACAAGCAGCTAATCATAATAATCCTCTTCAAATATCTTCAAGTTCGAATCTTTTTGACAATTCAAGCACAGGGGGTTTCCAAGAAATGATCCAAATGCAATCTCAAAATGTATTTGGATCATCTAATTCAACATCTGCAAACTTTTCAATAGCTGAAGCATACAATTCTCTGTATTCCGATAGTCAAAACAGCCAATTAACCAAACAAAATTCGATCACACCAATGTCTGCTACTGCACTTCTACAGAAAGCAGCACAAATGGGCTCTACAAAAAGCAATCAATCAACTTTCTTTAGCAACAATTTCAGCAAACTGAACTCTTCTTCTTCATCTTCCCCAAATACACCAACTTTTACCAGTTTACAGAGTTGTGAAACAACAGATCAAATTTTCGCCAAGAAATCTGAAGATTACACAACGTCGTTGTTACAGAGCAACAACGGGCTATTTGGGTGTCCGAATTTCACTTCTTCAGGGATTAATAAGTCGATTAATTTGGATGAGGCAATTATGCAAACAGTTGGTATGCATAATACTCAAGCAGTTTCAATGAACGCTATGGATAATTGTTTAACAAGAGATTTTTTGGGAATTAAACATGAAGGGAATTGCCAGTTTTTGCCACAAGAGATTGTTAAGTTTGCTTCGATGAATAGTTCAGCTATAGGGTTAAGCCATTTACAGTAAGCAGTTAGTTACTTAGCAATGGCGTCTGTCTTTTTCATTTATATTTTTGTATTCATTTGTATTTCGCAGTACAATAATGTAACATGCTAAGTGTATCTTACAACTGTTGTTTCATCAGCTAGCCTATTGTTAACTGCCCTCGTCGATCCAACGGTATAACTCTTGAATTGTTTTCTTCGTAATATAATAGTAGACAACGTAATATAAGTAAGAAAAGTTTCAATTAGTCGAAGAGTACAAAAATTTCATCAAAAGAACAAGTTCCTTTGCTTCGACATAATATCACTCTATTTATATTAAATAAGTTAGAGATTTAGATTATTCTCTTGACTCTCTCTTTAACTATTATGACGTACTATTACAATAATATACTAAGTATAATATATGCAAATCTTATCACTGTATTGTTATGATAGAGAGATTGTTTTTGAAAAATTCTTGATTAAGAATTTACATACTCTTTAATTACTTGTCTACTTTTACACTTACATACCTATCAAGAAAATAATAATTAACATCGCGAGCTTATCATTTTATTCCTGTTAATTATAAAATGAATGAATTACAAATTTGAAATTATTTAAAAAATTATTTTTTAAAAAAATTAATTAATTAAAAGTATAAACAAGGAATAAAGAGAGTAGCAATCATCTCATTGAGTTTTAATATATAGGCTAAGAATAAAACAAGGGAAAATGCAATATTGCTATTTATTTATTCATAATTCTGATTTTAGATTTTATTAATATTCTGATGATATAGTGTTCGTCTTTTCAATATTTATATTATCACGAATCTAACATATTTTAAGTATTATTAACTAATCAGATCTGTTAAATTAAACTTGCCAGCTAAGGAGGGAGTCAAGTATATAATATAATTACAATAATTTATAGTTAAACGTGTTTGATCATACATCAGAAGGATCAAATGTAAATGTCCCACTAATAATTAAGGGTTCATATACTTTATAATAATCCTCTAAAATAAACATAATTTTTTGGCTAATTTCAAGATTTGTAGGGTCTTAAAAATTCGAGTACGACCATTTGTGTTGGATAGATACATATACTAAAAGGATGCCATGCATATTGTGTTTATTCTTTGACGTGCATGACAGTTAGAAATTTTATTAACGAATTTAAAATATGAAAAAAATAAATATATTAAAAAAATTTGAATGAATTCTTACCGCTCTATTCTATAATTATACGTGTTTGTATTAATTATTTTTAATTATATATTAAAGTCTTTTCTGTAACTTTTATTATTATTTTTTATATATATATATATATTTAATTTATCTTTTCTACAATTTGTATTAATTCAATTTTTTTTTCTCAATGTAACATCACACTTCTTTTTGTAACATTCTATTTGGCATTTTGTGTAGGTTAAAAGGTGGCACGGAAAATTACGAGAAAGTGTATAGACTATTGTCAAATTAATCAGCCTATTTTAGTCAACCTTGGTTGGCTTTGAAGAATCTTTTAAGATTTTGATTTAGTTTAACTTTTTATATATCGAAAAAATTAGTTTTTCGTTCGGTGTTCAATATATATTTGAATTAAAATTTAATTATTTAAATTCGCATCACAACTCACATAAGCTATATACAAGAGCAATTTACGTCATGTAAACTATATTCAGAAGCAATCGTTCAGAAAACAATCTGAAGCAACTTCATCTGTTACATCACATTTTAATACGTGAAACTAGACTAGTAGAATAATTTTAGACCCACTTTTCTCTATGGAAAACAGTTTTTTACTTTACAAAAATAGGCCTTGTTGCTATAGGCTTGGGAAGCTCTAGTGACTGAATGTAGTAGCCACTTAACTGGAACTTTATGTTTTATTTATATAAAGTTGGTATAAAAAGTTGTATTTGGAGAACTTTTGGGAGTCACCAATATTTATAAACATGTCTATCTGTCTATTTTATTCAATTTTATATCGTCTGTCAATCTACTTCAAGATAGTTTCAAACTATGAAGACACACAAAGAAATTACAGAAAGTTACACATATCATATACATGTAAAATAATTTTAAACAAATTAAAACAAGATCATTTTCCACGAAAGGTCTATACTCACGAGGCGAGAGTATGATCTGCGCACACTCTATTGGTAATAATTTTAATTAGCTGCCGGAAACAATGGAGTCAACTTTTTCTTGCAAGGATATGACCTTCGACTATTTTCGTGTGCTATAGCACACCATTTTTTGGGTGATCCGGATTCCGACGTCAAAAATGCCAAATGTTTTCGTGGACGTCCGTCAAGACCTTGTCTATGCATACGGTTGGCCATCACGGCTTGTCCGACCCATTTGGAAGGTCAAACAAGCCCCGAGAGAGCACACCATTTCGACGATTTTCGTGTGCTATAGCACACCATTTTTTGGGTGATCCGGATTCCGACG
>NC_028646.1:80736578-80754852 GCF_001406875.1 Solanum pennellii | reverse complement strand
TACACCTCATTTCGACGATTTTCGTGTGCTATAGCACACCATTTTTTGGGTGATCCGGATTCTAATTACACCCTTTCTGCACTCTCTAACACCAGTTTCAATTCCACGAATGGAGTCCAGCTTGAAAAGCAGAGACATTAACGTTTCATTCACCCGTAGCCTTTCCCTTGCGTCTCTCCGAATCAACTCCGCCGTTTCGCCGCATAAAAGCTTCCGTTCAATCTCATCCACCTCTTTTCGTATTGACATAATTCTCTTCACGTTTTTCCTCACCATATAACCACGAAATACCTTTTGGATCCTTAACGCGGAAGCAGATCTTCTATCAGGCGCCTCCGCCTGCGCCACCTCATCAGGTTTCTGTGTCCGATCTGGATCGGAAACGACGGAGTGGACCGGTATCTGAACAACCTTCGTTGCCGGCTTTATTCCGGCAGATTTCTCGTGGACCGATTGTACTGGTTTTCCTCTCGAGGAATAGCGACGGCGAGCTGGCTGGGACCAATTGAAAAGATTTTCCATTGTTAACTTTGATCGGTTTGTTGAGATATTTGATAGCTAGCGATTTTGTAAAATTCAATGAGACTACCGATTAGATTTTCGGCTATTTGAGGTAGAAAGCTGAATTTTCCAGATTGAGACTCCAATATTCGAGAAGTTTCAAAACATCTTCTGGAAGGCATCTTAGCTTTTGCTAGAATGTTCTTAAAACAGTTTCGCGGCAATAAATTTAAACATTGAAAAGAGTATTATAGGATGCTTAATTATAGTCAAATTCTTTCGCCGCAGAATATCTCCAACCAAATACAGGATACAAGAAAATGAATACATCAATAATAAAACAGGGGCTAAATCTATCGAAGAGTTAAAATCCTTGTTTCCTCACAAGGTTAACGATGATTTTGTTCAACGCGGAGATTTCTTCGTCTCTGTGGGCTAAATCTTTCTTTAGTTTCTCAATCTCCATCGAATGAGTTTCACACTGATTACAACCTGCACCAGCAGCCTCCTTGAGTTCTGTACATTGGTCTTCTGTCCTTGGTTTCTTTGACTCTACAATGGCCTCTTCAGCTTCAAGTGACCTCTTCTTTGGTGTGACCTCTTTATCTTTAGAATCATTATTGGCATCCATCTTACGAACATAACAAGACCCTAATACACCAGAATCAAGATGAAACGAAACGAGCTTCTGTGGTCGTCCACCAATATCCTAACAAAGACGGATAAACAAAAGTTATGATAATGTCAGTTAAATTAGTACATATGCCGTGTGCACACTTGGTTTCTCTGATAGGACAATGAAAAAGCCTTTGTACAAACAAATCCTGTCAGTATACCAACCTTCTCTTGGTTGCCTTCAAGTTTATCGAATGCCTCATTCGCCTCGTGCTGAGTTTTGAAGTTGATCAAGGCAGAATACTTGTCTGCTTGCCCCTTTTTATTAGCCTGCCAGCAGATCATAGATGGAAAAACTAAGCATCATCGAGCAAAGTTCAAACTAGAAAAAGATGAAGAACCGTACAGATTGTTACTCAAACATCATTCACATGCAAAAATCTTGCTTACTGTTACTGTTTCTAAAGAAAACAATACTGACTCTTAATTCTTAAATTGTTGGTGGTCCCATGCTTTCATTGCGCTTAGCATTTCCAGTCTCAACTGTCGGAACAAGTGTTTTTATCATGTTTTAGCCTTTAACAATATTGTCTTTCACTTGCATCAAGTAGTTGCTATGGCTTTTTAATAATGTTGGCAATGATTCATGTCAATGGACTTGTTTACAAGCACGTATCACGTGTGGGTAACTGTTAACATTTGAATGTACATGAGTAGCTTCTTGCAAATAATGATGTATTTGAAGAATTAGCACAAAGCATGAATACCCATGTCATACCAGTTTGACACGGGTTCACTAAGGCATGTGATTCTTATGTCATTCAACATTGATATGAGATGAGAAAAGCATAAGATTCTCCTAACCTTAACTTCCACAGTAAAGTCGCCAGGAATAACTTTGTGCAACTCTTGACTATGAACAGCCGCAGGTATTCTGTGGACAAGTAGCTTTGACATCGCGGGCTCCTGCGCCTAAATTATTGGAGTAGACGACCATCTTATCAATCAGCAAATAAGAAACTGAAATTTAAAATAAAAGGATCTAGACATTACCTCCTCACAAACCAATGGTATGATATTATCACCTCCACATTCAAGCTTGGAAAGAACAAGTTTCATTGCAGTAATCGCATCATCTAGACAATTATGTGGAGAGCCTATCTTTCGAAGGTCAAACCCTAACACAGACTATTTGGGAACAATAGTAAGTAACAATAGCATTGATCAAACAGAGCTTGTGATAAATAGTTTAAAACTTGTTATAAACTTAAAATCTTCCGGTTGTAACGTAATCATAGTTGGAAAAAGGATAACAGCGACAGAAACAAACAAAAGAATTTGTTGATAAAATGCAGCACGCCTGTTTTTACCAACACAAAGAATAGAGTTCTTTAGAGTGTTCAGATACAAGCATTTGAAGCCATGCCTGCACTTTGAAATTCCAAAATATAATTGGAAACTTGGAATCTTAAGGCGGGTTGGTATGAACGACCATTCAACAGAGTGAACAGATTGCAGCATGGAAAGATGTACCTAATGTTTTTGAAAATGGCTTACCTTACACAAGTTGCTTAAAGAAGGTCTTCTACTAAAAGCTTGACCCTGATATTTGAATACATATGATGTGTCAATCACTCTTGCATGATCCATCTTCAAAGCTGTTAAAGATGACATAACAGAGAAAAATGCATGTTGTAATTCTCTTAAGAACAGGGAGAGAAAAGGGAAAAGGGAAAAGGGAATACAAATAAAATAAAAGCCTGGGGTACTAAAAAGAGACATGATCATAAAATCATGTTATTTCCAGTTACCACTAGATATGCACCAAAGATTTAAATGTTAATAATTAAAACCGACACTTATGATAGAAGATGTAGCTTACCACGAAGATCATTGTGTAAACTATGACCAACCAATATGGTTCCATGTGATAATAGCTTCTTCAGGGATGTCTGGATCATAACACCCAAAAGTTCAGACAAATAAATTGTTAATGGCTACTGGACAACCTAAAGTGGACAACTTTATACCTGTACATCAGCCAATGAACAAGAAACTCCTTCTAAATCTCCAGCAGTTATGCCAGTAATGTCAGTTCTGTAATCTACAACTGGTTTGTTGGGATTCACAAATTCATTGAGTTTAACCTGCAATTTCAGAACCTCAAAATAACTCATAGTGACATTAAAAACAGAGTTGTACCTCAAAAAAACTTATGGTGACATTAAAAACAGAGTCGTACTACATCAGAGATAAAGAGGCCTCATGTTGCCATTTTTTATATATCATAAGGTATAAATCGCAAAAGTACCTCTAAATTACGGTCCACAGCACAGATTCTGACTAAAGCTTCAGTGCCATCTTGGCAAAGGACCATTTCACAATCGATTGCAACCATGTCCTTTGATTGAATGAAATTAGATTTTTTACTCCTTTTGGTGACTAACCAGTCCTGTTCCCATGGATGTAAGTTAGGGTAAGAGAAGTTTGGTTTTACAATAGAATAGCCAATTATACAAAGCACAAATTCCAGTGCCACAGAATTAATTCAAGAAATGACCATCACCAGTTGAGTAAACAATCTAAACTAAAATGCACCTATCATTACCTGCAGGGAATCAACTTGAGCAAGTATAGAAGGAAATCATGAAAAAAAATCTCAAAAACAATATGCTCTATTTCAATGCAAATAAGCTGAAGCATGGGACACTATACCTCCTATAAACCGTCACAAAAAACATTTTTCATTTAGGACTTTTTCTAGAAATTGAACTTCTAAAGTAGACAATAAGAAAAGAAAACAAAAGGTAGTAACGAACCTCCTCGTGTGATGGAAATGAGTAGTCTATCGGATATTGAGGGTGCTCAAAAGTTAAGCGAACGAGTCTCTGCACTGCCACAATGTCAATTTATTAAGTACCAAAGTGGTTTGATGCAGTGATCATAAAGCTTCATAAGAATATACCAACTAATCACATCCTGGAAAAAGAGTGGTTGGGGATCCAAAAGAAAAGATTGCAACTTTCTTTTTCGATAAGGAAAGATCGCCACTTTTTTGCTATACAATTTATCTGAACATCACTTTCATTTGTTTTATATGTTTTTTTTTGGATATCAATGATGCTTGGGCTAGTTTGCGCATCTTGACTATAAACCACTGAGCAAGTTGCTACACCAACCAAGGCGTTGTAGCTGGTATTCACACCTGAAATCTCCGGTCTGTTGCTTACTCCCACATCTCAACTACTAGATCAACCCATTGGAGATCTCTATTTGAAAATTATTTTTCGAACTCAAGAGACAGTAAGATAAACTGTATTATTAACAAGTTAATGAAAGTCTCCAGTTAAATAATACCAGAAAAAGTTATACCTAACAGTTAATTGGAGGTCAATTAACTATCTTCAATTCACTTAAGTAGATTTCCCAACTATCTAAAGAAAAACTGCCCTAATGTTGCAGTTATGATTAATAACACCCAAAAGCCAAAATATATTGTTCACCTGTTCAGGGCATTCGCTGTCCGGGGAACTTTTCTGGAGCTTCTCAACAGCGTCACGGTTTGAATGACATTGAAACACCTTATCAAAAATCTGGACAAGAAAGGACCATTTTAGCATTCACATTAATGGAATGCTTTTTTTAAGCTATTTAAACAAACGACATCTAGAAGTCCATCTATAACCACCTTTAAATCATCTTCACTAAACGTCTTTAAAAATGCCAGCAGCACATCAATGGACCTCTTGGATGGGTCACTCAAGCTAACCCCAAGCTTCTTGTCGTAGGATCTCAAAAAATCTTTCCACCCTCCTTTACTTCCCTTCATCTCCCGCTTTTGAGCCAACTTTACAATTTCAGCAAGAACCTTTTATAACATTAAAAATAAAAAGGCACAACATCATTTCTTCTGAACATAAGTGTTACAATCCAATCTGTTAGGCATACATTTTGAATTTGCACACTTAGAAAGCCCTACTTACCATCTCATTTTAGAAAAACTAAACGCAAAACCATCTCCAAAATATAGATGGCTTAAGGCCTATAATAATTGCCAATTCTACAGACTACTGTTCCTTTCATATAAGTAAGCAAACCATATTAAACGATTTTTGCTTTTTGACAATCTACCATCCAACAACAACATATACAGTGCAACTTCGATAGACTCTCGGCTCGAAAGAGATAAAAATGTACTATATTACCAATCTACCATATAACTAAAAGAAAAAAAATTGGCACTTTATTACCTAACAACAACATACACACTCGTAGAGTATACACAGACCTTTCCCCTAGCTTAGAGGTAGAGAGGCTGTTCGTTAGACCTTCAGCTCAAGGAAACTGTATAACCAACTAAAAAAGAATAAGAAAAAATTGCTACTGTATTCTGTCGAAGAGCTTACCTCTTTCTTGGCTGATTCAAGTTTCGATTCCATTGAAAATTGAATAAAAGTTGAGATCTTGCAGGGAAAAATTGATAAACTTTAGAGTAACAAGGAAGGAGCTGGTGGAATAGAAGTAATTCTAGGGTTTATGGATTGGGGGTTTTAGGATTAGCCATGGTGGAGACCTAAGAAGGTTGATTTTAAAACCCCTAACTATTGTTTATTGTATACATTTGGTGTTATAAGTTTCCTTTATTGCAAAATCTTCACATAATTCTTTTTTTTTTTTATGGTTTATCACCTGGTGTTAAAGTCCGCACTATAAAATTCGTTCGCGGTGGGCGCTCCCAAAAGCATTATCAGCCAAAATATAATCTTATTGATTTTTCTACTTCGCAACAATTTGAGATTTAATCTCGTGAAGAAGATAAATCTTTAGTTTGTAAATTTAATGAAAAGGGAACCTTTGCAAATAGTCACTATAATAAACTTAATTATGATCCATACTTATGATTTGCATATTTACTGGTTGTAGCTACAGTTTAAGCTGCTCCTTTTGTATAACTCGCGAACTTCTATACTCCGGGGGTACATTTGTATAATTTAGTTATTTTTGTATAAGCTCGAAATAACGAATTATACAATTACAATATCAGAAGTGCAAAGAGTTATACAAATTCTAAATTATACAAAAATTATACAAATTATATTATTCAAATTTTAAATTATACAAACGTGCGAATTATACAAAATTAAAAGGTGAGATGTGTAATTATAGTTAATAATAGGTCGCAAATTGTTACTAAGGCAAATTATAATTTTATTAACTAATTAACTAGTATTTATTTCTTATACACGCAGTTTTCTCTTAATGAATGATATTGAATTATCAAATCAATTGGTTGTTGAGAATTAACAATGAAAGACTATGGTTTATGAGTTATTTTTATAAGGACAAAAGATAGAATACATGAGTTTTTGTGCTTACAATATTTTTATGCTTTCAATGCATCACAGACTATTTAGATGAAAAATATGCATTAATAATAAATCGCCTTATAAATTTCCCATTTTTATTCAACAAACACGTACTTAAGCTATTTGTAGTCCTAAGCATTTTCTTAAATTTTGTTATTTCATAGTCTTTATCACAAGATAATGACAAGAAAAATACGTGAATACATCCTCTTTAAAACGCATGAAAGTGAAGAAAAGAAAAAAAATAGTTTTTCAAATCGTTAATTTTTGCAGAGTCATATATTTTATCGATTAATTATCTCAATTGTGCATTTTTCTCTCTCTATATATATATACACAATAAATATACAAGGGAAACTTACATAAATGTGCTATAATAATAAAATATTTACCATTTATAGCAACAATATTTTTTTCTCACTTGATCGCTTTTAATTCATTTATAATACAATTTTAATACATATTACAGATTTATCACAATATTGCTATAAATGGTAATAAACAAAAAGTATCGCAAAAATCAGTAATTATTTTTTAAAATGTATTAATTTATGTAATTTTTCCAATATACAATCCATAGTAAGAATGCTAGTCCCATTAGAATGGGCCTTCATTCGGCCCAACGCTGATAAAGCTAGCACGACAGTTGACAGTAAGCCCAACTATGTTAACAAGATAATTAGGATAAATCTAACACCACTTAACGGAAAATATGATACATATTAAGTGTTGCAGGCCTATGTACAAACACATATCATATCACGTATCTATTCGATTTAATGTAAACATCGGATCAAATGTAAAAATGTTTTGTCAATAAAAAATATATCATGCACCTAGTGGCTTTATGAAACATTTGGCGTGAATAAATTTTTATCCCCAAAAAGATAGTTTTTTTTTTGTTGTTTTTTTTTTGTTGTCACAATTCATATGGAAGGATTCAAAATACTGGCTAAGATTAATATACATAATTTTTACAATGAGCATGTGCTACTAGCTATAACATATGCTCAATTAACTTCACTTTTATTTATTTATTATATTAAAAACATATGTTTATATTTATTTGTTCAGTTGGAAACAAGAAATAATTTATTGTTTTATACCTATTTATCCTTATTATTAAGTATTATATATATTCATTTCTCAATATTTAGATAACTTAATAATTTGGGGTGATATAATAAAATGACTAATTTATTTATTATTTTCGATAAGTGTGTCAAATCAAGAGAAAGTATATTTCAATAATCAAAAAGTGTGTAATGGCTCAAGTCCAAATATCTAGCTATCGTCTAATTAAATTTGTGATCTCAAAATTTTATTTTTAAAATTTTAATCTATAAGTTACCTAGAACATAGAATTCATAGGTTGCCCTTAGCTAATCTCTAATTTTCCTCCATATCATGATGGACTATGACTACGAGTCCATAGCCCGGATCATCGTTTCCGGCCCATTATTCAAGCCTTTCTGGACGATCGAGAGTGTTATGTGAAAAGGATTAAGGTGGATCTTATCCTAAAGGAGGAGGAGTAGGAGCTAGTCTTAGAAGCGATATCTATTCTAAAATACAGAATATTGTGTTACCTAACCGTCAAAAAATAGTCTTGTCTCCGTCCACAATTGTTTATCATGTTAAGATTATGCAGACCTCTCAAGGAAAAATTTAATATAAGGTGTAATTTGACTAATATAATTTTACTATACTAATAATGTCAAAAGTCTACGTAACTTTTTCAATTGAATTACACTATTATTAAGGATAAATTTGAAAAAATTAACTAATTATTTCTTAACAATTAATCTTAAATAATTATTTTTAATATCATTATTAAACAGTTGTGGACGAAGAAAATAATTACTAGTAGTAGAATATGGACTAGACATGGAAAATTCCTTTTCATCCACGCAATGCCTCAGTGTTGAAGCAAAGAGATCAACATGTTTTTCAAGAAAATAGGTGGATTGTCAAAATAGTAGTACCTTTTTCTTCCTTTGTCTTGAAGAAACTGAAAGTGTATACATACATACAAAAACGTAATTTTCTTCGTTTGATATTATTTGTTATGTTACGTTTTTTAAAAGTTAAGTTGATTGATTTTTAAAATTAAATTAAATTATATTAATTTGATATTTTAAATTAAAAAAAAATATTATAAAACTATATGAAAAGTATTATAAATTGCAACTTTTTGCATATTCATATGATGAAAAAATACATTTTAAAATGTTAATCAAAGGTTTTATAGTTTGACTCTAAAAATATAAACAATGACAAACAATACAGGATGGAGGGAGTAATGTGAAACACTTACTTTCTGTATTGTTATTAACTTTGATAAAACATACTTTCTCCGTTTTTTTTTACTTGTCAACTTTCAAATTGACACATTTATTAAGAAAATAATTATTGACGTAGTGAATTTATCATTTTCCTATTAATTATGAAGTGATGAAAAATTCTATATTTTTCAAAGTAATGAGTCATTTAATTGAGGGTATAATAGGTAAAAAAATTATCATTTCTTATTATGTTAAAATGAATAAATAATTAAAAATAACTTTAAAAGGAAAAGTAGATAAATAAAAAGGGACGATGAGATTACTACAGTACTATTTTTCTTTAGGGGTGGAGCTAATATAATCATTGAATTTATTGATTAGATTGTTGATATTTATGCTTTATCCAATTTCATAATTAAGATTAGTAAAAAATTTGAATCCTATTAGCGGTGAAGAGAAAAGTTGACTGGACTATGAATTAACTTGTCCCCATAACTTCTGGAGATAGCTATTTAAGTTTTTAAAAAATTAAAAATGTACAGATTTGACCCTAGAAGATTCTAATTAAAGAAAAAAAAGCCTATAATTTAGAGTAATTCATTACCTAATAATTATTATGTTAATTGTTATGGAGTCTTTGGCTTCTCAAGTGTTTGAATCATTTTTAACAAAAGACTTTTAAGTTGTGACATTAATCATTTCTAAAATAGAATAGACAACTAATTAATGATGGTCTTTAATTTCACGTAGGATAAAAATGGAAGATTCTCAAAGTTTTTTTTTAGACCTTTAACTTAAGTATGTTTTCTAATATCGAATAAGTAGGATCAATAGTTTAATATTTATGCTATATTATATTTTTAATAATAAAAAGATATTTAGTCTAACAAAATAAGTATCATAATTGGAGCTTATCAATGCCCAACCTACGTGATCGGATTTATAGATATGAATAGAAAATGAAGAGTTGTGATTTTGTCGAATGATTAAAAGGGTTATGTTTTTTCTAAAGGCTTGTAAACGTTTAAAAGGTTATGTTTTTTTAAAAGGGTTGTGACCTTTCTGAAATGCTTTTTTTCTTTTCCAAGAGTTTTGACCTTTATCATTTTTTGGCTATAAATAGAGAGATTTTTTCTCATTTTATGCATGAATTTTCCCCCTTTTTTGCATATATTTCTTATAAAATAAAATCGATCGATCGTGTCTGTGTGTGATCTTGTTGCTGTATTTTTTAGTTCGATAAATTATCAAAGTATGAAGTACGCTACTTCTTTAAATGATCAATTCGTTTTATCTTTGGAGAAATTAATCTACAACCGCGGATACTTGAGAGATTAAATTTCGTAAAAATACACAGTAGATTTTGTGAACTCAGATAGTTCTTTTCTTTTCTATTCATCTTTTATATTTTTGATTTGTTAATCTGAATAGAAAATAACAAAAATAACCTCTCTAGCTACCTTCACAAGGTACATATATAGAAATAAAATTACCTACATAAAACTCTCTCCAAACATTATCGACTTATGAAATTATGTCGAATATATTCGTCTTTTTTAAGTCACTTTCTTGTCTTGACTAACTTGATTTGATTATTTTTTGTTCAAATGTGTTTTTTGGTCAAGAAATGGACGGTTACCTGGTTCAGTTAATTTGTTACCGACAGACAAATTATAAAGATGGATTTGAGTGGTTTTTTTTTTTTTTTTTAACAAGACCATTTTAATTTCATCACACACATTTTTAGGCTTTATGGTTTACATAAATCACGGCTTCAATGTTTCTTCTGAAAATAACTATATACTAAAAGACTAAGTAACATCATTTGTCACTTTCATGATTTTATTTTACTAGTATAATATTCACAAAGTTTGTAGGTCAAAATATATAACAAGAACTTTGGAACATGGAGCATTAAATTATTTGTCTTTGATAGAGATTGATGAATGAACTTTGTTATGGAGGTTGTACACATTGTCTTTGACTCACTTATATAACATAATATAATATTAAAGTAACAGAGAATCTAACTAGCTTAATTGATCGACTATATAAACTTTTGTCTTGTTGATGATGATTTGATTTTGTCTTATAATCAGTTCCTTTTATATGTTGCAGATCTTACTTTTAAAATTACAAATCTCACATATTGTAAGAAGGTCTATGATAGATATCATTTAAATGACTTGAACATATAAAAAATAATTATCGTTATTAATATATATAATATAATATTACTTTATACACGATCATTACTACGAGAGCATAAACATATAAATAATACTCTTTAGTCCCTCTATTTCATTTATACAACATTATTTCTTAAAAATGTTTAAAAGAAAACATCTATTAATATTTAAAATCATTAGTTTTAAAGAATATTTTATTTACTTTTTAAATCTTAACTCCGCTAAAACACCATTACCTAAATTAAAGTAAATAAAAAAAGTAATATGCATGCACCTACTGACTTAATTTCTAGATATGGCTCTCATGTACAAGTGGTGGGAGATGATTAGTTGCTTAGCTTTCAACTTTATGCATGCTTTAATTGATCCAAATTAAATGGGATGTGAATTGCCAACTTACCATATTCATCATGATCAATTAAAAAAGAAGGAATGGGCTTAAAAAATCGCGGAATCAGAATTTTGATTAATTATAAATATCAATATATAACGAAGTAAAATTATGTAAGAGCTAACAACTCTCAATATGTAGTATATATACTTATAGAAAATATTGTTATTTAGTTGTACAGTGTAACTTTCAATAAAAAGATATTTATTAATATCCCTTAAATATATGTGGCTTTGGGGGCGTACATGACTTGAGTAGTAAAAGAAAGCGAGACTTACCTTTTTTTTCCAGATCTGTTCAAACATGCGGTTCTCGCAGAAGATCAAGTTGGTGAACCGTTGGGAAACATTTTCGCATGGTCCAAAGAGCATTGAATTAGAATGAGAGGTATACCATCAAATCATTACATGTAAGGGGAGCTCGTTCGATTCGCAGATTGATCCAACTCGTAATTAACTTATGACCCCGTGTTTTATAGCCCGATCATAATGATATTCATTATAGTTACATTCATATGTAGCTTGATTCATTTTTATAACGCGGTAAGGGGTGGGGTGGGGGGTTGCACAAAGTACCATGAAAAAAGTAGGTGGACTTTGTATAAAGAGCCAATTAGGGTAAAGGGAAGAAGTGGATAGGGTCAAATAGAGATGTTGAGTGGACACTAGACAATCTCATGAGCTTCAAACATAACATAGCTTCATAAAGAGAAACATACTAACATCACTAAAGTAGAAAATTACTATATACTATTGTGGCCAAAATCTTAATAATTATAGTAAATGGATGTTATCGCAAATTTTATGATTAAAATCTTGATAATTCATTAGAATTTACGATCAAAATCCTAACAATTAACATAACTTAGTATCAAGGCAAATCATGAATCAGTTAAGATTTTTCTCCAAATATATGGTTACTTAAACACCATTTGCAAATCGTCCTTTGATAATAAAGATAACGAAAATTATCTCAATTTGAATTCATATTTGAGATTGAATTTGATTGGGCCTTTGATTATGAACTTCAACTGATTCGAAATAAAATTTATTTAAAATTTTAAGTTATGTTATATGAATTCTGAATTATTTATTCCATATATACTTATTCTAATTAAAATTTTGAAATCTCATCAATTTTTACTTCTTTTTTTTTTTTGAAGTGATGAGTTTCTTGTCATATTTACTCAGAAACTCCTTTCGGTGGTTAAGCTTTTCCATATTAGTCAGCTGAAAAAGCCCCACTTTGACTAATATGCTTTTTGTTTTGAATTTTTGTAAGATATTATAAATTAAAAAAAATAAAACAATAATAATATTATAGCAAAAAAATTATCCATATTAGAGGATTTTCCCCCTATTGTACCACTTAACATATAGTGCACCAATGCAAAAGTGCAAAATTCGAAAGACACGATTTAAAATTTAGAATTGACACAAATTCTGAATATAAGTATTTTTTATATGTTAACTTATAAATTATAGTAATAATAACTGGTGATAAGTATTAGCTGTTGGTATATATTAGTTAAATCATTTTCAAATTTAATTAGAGAATTTTTATTCATACCGACTTCTACTTTTAATAACGACTAGATTAATAAAAGCACCTTTCATTTGATATTAAAATAATTAAAAAGAAAAAGCAATTGGGTGTACCTTTATTTTATTTTATAGAAGACTCTAGTTCAGTAGTCACATGTGAGAATGTTTTTGTTTGACTTGTTTGCTAACTATATTAACTGTCATATATATTCCACTCATAAAATTCAAATTAATTTTGAGTTGATAATTTATCGAAAATATTTTTTCTGTACGAATTATCGTTGTTTTTTCTTTTGCTTGTAGTCTTCCTTTAACCAAACATGTTTTCTGAATAAAGGTTAAAATAGGAGATGATTTAATATACTTAAAATATATATATAATGCCTCATTATTATTAACCAAAAAAAAAAAATGTTGTTTCAAAATGTGTGCTTAATCATGAGATATTCCTTCTAGTTAAGTGTTGTGAAGACTGAATTAAAAGAGTCAAAAGTATTGGATGTTTTTCCCTAACCAATGCAATTCAATCACTTGGAATTAGGCTTTTCCAACTTTTTAATGCTTATTGACAAAATAATTTATTATCACGATGTGAATCTATGACGAATCAATAAATTTATTAAGATGACATTTATAACGAATTTAATAGATTCTTAATTTATATACTATAAATTTTTTTGATGCGCTCCCTAGCTTCGCGCCGCATATCTGAATAGAAAATGAAGTTCTAAGTAGGTGTTTTTGACCATAGATTTTAAATATTTTACATTTTTTAAAAATTTATGGAGTTGGAGTTGAAATTGATTATACTTTTTGCTATGAATATTTGAACTAATGTTTCTGCTTAAATCGAATGTACTTAAATACAATTTCAAACATGAAAAGTGAGATAAAAATCATATTATAATAAGTTGTTATCCTTTGACATTTAATTTGAAATACAACTTCAGCTTGATTTTAATTATACAACTTCAAGTTGGATTTTGAAATTTTTCAGGTCGCCAAATACTAATTTTTTTAATAATTAAGTGAAAAATGATTCAGACAAAAACTAAATAATTTTCATGACCAAAAAAATCTTTTGCGAAGAAGAAAAGATTTGAAAAGTGAAAAACAAATCACATAAAACTTGGTTATTGCTTGTAACTTGCTTCATTTTATAAAGATTCTTCAAATTCAAAAGTGGACAAAAGTGTCACTCAATGTTAGTTAGGAAAAAGGGAAAAAAATTGAAGTCATAATCAAGGACTTTAGTAAAATAACAACACAATCTTCTTGAATAGTTGAGGAAACATTGTAACGTTATTGATTCTTGATGTTGTCTAATTATTTCATGCATTAGACAAAATAAATTGTTGGCTGGAAAGTGAAAATTAAATATGATTAGATATTATACAATTTGGTATATTGTCAAGTCTCACTTAATAGTCACATAATGTTATATTATCTATGTCTTTGTTTTTAATTCTAAAAATTTAAAACAAACTAACTAGTTAGGTGTTTAGTTCGTGAGAAAAGGTGGGATATAATTTATTCGAGAGAAATTTATGCCACTAATTTAATTTAATTTTATTCAACTTGAAATATAAAATAAATTAGGCTAGAATAACTTTATCTGTGAATTGAACGACCATGACTGTCAATGTCAATAGTCCCTTGCTTTTTGCACCTCCAATTTATACTCTATTGAGTCATCAAAGATCTTTCGATAACAATCTTTCTGTCTTCACGAGATAGTGATAAGATATGCATACATTTATCCTTTTTAGAACCTACTTAATGTAGTTTCACTGAATATATTGTTGATGTTAATCCCTCCACCCTACCATCACCACGAGTAAAGGTGTCAAAATGGGCTGACCCAATCCAACCCAATGGAGAGTTAAATGGGTTGGACCGAACTGACCCTTTTAATTAAAGGATCAATAAAATAGCGGGTTAACCTAGCCCTAAGCGGGCCACGAGTTGGCCCTTCAACCATAAAATAAACAATATTACTTTCTTAGAAAGAGTATCGAATGTTGACGTCTATGAACACAATATCAATCTATACAAAAATTCATTTATAAATCACACACTTGGTGAATAGTTATTGATGGAAATGGTAAAAAATCGATTCACGGTAACAAAATCACGTGTTTCGTCTACATCACGATATATGTAATTATGCTCAAGACTCACTCCGGACTACCCCATTGCTCCATTGTCATGGTCACTACTTCTTATTTGTTGCAATGAAGATCCAATAAATTTGTTGTAAAAGTAATGATAGTTTTTGAAACTTATAAGTAAAAATCATATTTCTTTAAAAAGTGAAATATGTTTTTCTACTATTATGACCAAACACATGATGAGATTTCATTCAAATTCCAACGCAAATAATATTCACAAAAAATATTTGAAAATATATGATGAAACGGTAGCTTAATTTCAACTTGAAGTGGCTATCAATATACGAAAGATAACTTTGTTCTTGTTATATGAATTTTGTTAATTAGTACTTAGAAGCTTTACTTATCATTTTCCTCTTCCTCTATACGGATTCTTGTTTTGTTCGAAACGATAAATCATGAGCTCTCGCTCTCTTAATCCGTCTTAAACTCGAATTGAATAGAGCAAAGTTTTTCTTATCTCGACTCTATTCTTTCAATTCTCACGATGATAATGAACCGTTCACTCGAATCTAGATATTTTCTCTTTAAAAATTTAGAAGAGTATAATTTTGAATATTAATGTGGTTAATTAATTATAGATATGATTAAAGAAGACAGAAAGGGACCAAGAAAGTCACATCAAGCATTGGGGACAAGAGAAGATAGCATGCAAGTGAAATGGGATTGGTGCAGAAAGTAATGAGTGTCTGTCTTTCAACCACACTCCACAAAGCATAACTGATAAGCCTATGGGTCCAAGTGTCTCAACAGGGACTCACCTCTCCTTTTCCCACTCACCATCCATACCACAAGCTCTTTTCGATATTTCTATTGAAATTCGACTTATCATATTTTCGTGATAATAATCTTATTTATATAAAGTATTTCCTTTGTTTCAATAATAATAATTTTTTTTGTTTTTAGTCTGTTTCAATAAAATAATCTTTTTCTTTTATGATAATAGTTTAATTTTAATTTTGCACGTGACTTGTTGAAGATCATAAGGTTAAAGAACAATTTTATAAATATAACATAACTTTAATTTAGGATCACAAGATTCAAAACTTTTTTTTTTATTTTGTTAAGCTCCGTACCTAGTCAAATTAAATCATTCTTTGTGAAATAGAGGGAATATTCTTCAACAAAAATGACTGCATGGTGTTTTTAATTGCATATTCATGATATCAAAAATAAGATATCTGATTAAAAATAAATAAATACTTATATTTACCACTCTTAACTCCACCGCAATTAAGGGTCATTCAGTAGCTGATAAAATTATACAAGTATTAGTATGATAGGAATCAGTTACAAGGGAATTTACGTATTATTCTATGCATATATTAGTTATGCAGATATTAATTATTCATGTATTAGTAATTTCATTTTTTATGATGCATAAAATGATACATTTCCTCGTAACGTATACATGTATTAGTTGTATAGATTTCTAAATTACAAATTGAATTTCGTATTAATTTTATATACGTATTAATTTGCCTCATAACCAATTACCAAATATGATTTCATTTATGAAGGTTTTGTTATCCTCCTGTCCAACTATCAAACGACCTCTATAAATGATAGTAAAGATGGTATTATGCAATATTAGTTAGGCAGTCTAAACTAAATATATTAATAACTAGGGGGTCGTTTGGTACAAAAATTAATAGCGGAAGAAAATGCAGAGATTAGTAGTGTAGGGATTAGAAATGCAGAGTTTATTTTTATTAAGTGTTTGGTTCATTATTCTCAACTCATCTTGTGTTTGGACTAAAATTCTATAAAAAGTTTTTTTTTACAATTATACCCTTGAATTATTATGTAAATTGAATTAAGGTAGATAATTGCCTGACAATATTATTTTTTATGCTCTTTTAACTAGCTTTGAGAAGAACAATTTTATTTGTCATGTTTGCTATTTTTTCATTTGAATTATTTGAGGATACATAATTGTTAACTTAATTAATTGATCACTCACAAAATATCATTTTTCAATTTAAAAAAGATAAATCATCTATTTTTAAAATAAAAAAAGGGTCAACATTGATAAAACTAAATAAATCATTTACATTTACACATGAAATTACAAATTATATTTTTAATGTGTATGTAACTTTTAAATTGTTCAATATATAACATACAAACAATACTTCACCTTTTACTCTAAAAATTGATGAATTTCAATCATTTTATCACAATCGACACACTAGTAAAGTATAAAGTTTTCTACTAAAAGATTCTAATTCTCAAAATTCAAACATTAATCTCTCATTAATCATTATATATGTGTAGAAATCCATTCATCTATTTATATCATAATATAACACAATTTCAAAGTTTATATTTTTCCTGGTTACGTGTACCAATCATTAGCTGCCACGTATACACAAAATTTGAGATCCTATGTGGCCATTGTTCACTCTCAATTTGGAATTTTCTGTAAGATATTTTTCGAAAGGTCACTGTTTTTTAAATCGTGGGAAAGTTTACTCTTTGTATTTGTTTTATTTTACGCCAAAAACATATTCAGATAATATAAAGAAGTTTGAATAGTATAAAATCTAAGCAAATTTTATGTTTATTTTTGTGGTGTTTAGAATAGGGTTATTTTCGATAAATTTTTAGTTCAAAAATATGTAACCAATGAAAGATAAAAGGAAAATGATAACAACTAGAAAATTATAAGATGATTAAAGGAAATTAAATATTAAGTTATACTAAGAAAAGAAAAATAAGATACTATAAACTCGCATAAATAAAAGTGAGATGAGGAGATTAACCCTCACCGAGGGCGACCCACCCTTGATCAAGGAACGTCAAGTGATATTTCATGTTCGGAAAAAGTATATGGTATATAAAGGTCAAATTTCAATTTTAATAAATATATATATAAGTATTGACACTTTTTGAAACAAGTTGCATGTTTAGAACATGTTTGACATTGTCATAATGCTGCTAAAAATAATTTATTTTTTATTGAACTTTTTTAAAATGTTTTTCCTGAAAAGTGTTTTTAATTAAAAAAAACAATTCTTATTTGATTATTCATCTGAGCAGTTTTTTTCCAGAAGCAAATTGTGTTTGGTTAATTTTTTTTAAAAAATTGTTTTTGAGAGTTAAATTACCCAAAAAAAAGGATATTTGTTAATGCATTTTTTTTAATTTTATTTTTATTAATGAAAATGAAAAATATTTAAATTCAATCAATCTTATACTTTTTTTTGGGG
>NC_028646.1:80667888-80736116 GCF_001406875.1 Solanum pennellii | reverse complement strand
GGGGGGGGGGGGGTCAAATCTTTAATTGTATTTTTTTTTCTTTTTTTAATCTTGTAAGAATATTGTTGTTACCTTTTTTCTAATTCAGCAAATTAATATGATAAAATAATATCTATATATAAAATAATAATATATAAATTATAAAATATATTATATAAAAAATAAAAATAAAATTCTTAATTGAAATTTACCAAATCTATACACTATGCTAATTGATTAGTGAGTGATATATTGGTAAAATGTATATATGATAAGAATATTTTAATCTACAGAAAAATAATTTTGCGTCTTATTTTTCAACAGAAGTGTTTTTTTCCCCCTTAAAATAAGTGATTCTAGCCTCCGAACAACAATATCAAACATGCTCTTTTACAATCATGGACACACCTTAATGAAAACTTTGATTTCGACACTATCTACTCAACTTTGTTATAATTATAACTATTGACACTCTTTAATGAAAATTATGATTCCACACTACGATAAAAATGGTCATTAGCGGCATTTAATTCTTAATTATCGTTAATTATGTATTTTTAGCGATAATTGTCACTCTTTGTATATATTCCTAAAGCCTTTAGCGACATTGGTTCTAATGACACTTAACTAATGCCGGTAAAGACTTTAACACTCTTTATTAGTGCAAAATTTAATGTCGCTAAAAGTTACTTTTGTTGTAGTGCACTACTATCCCCACCACATTAAAATACGACAATACTCGGCTACTTACTACTCGTCTATCCTAATTTTCGAGTTACACACTTTCCTATTTAGTGTCATCTTGTGAAAAATTGATTTAGCTGGATTCAAACTCTGGCCTCATTGGTGAGTCCTGTTGTACCAACTACACAAGAACACTTATATGTTCCTCCTGAGTGCATTGTCAATTAGTATATCTTAGTCTCGGTTGATTTTTCAGGATAGATATTCACATATACATGTGATTATTTTCGAAGCTGAGCATCCATTTATAAGTGTGTAGGTCCAATTTGATTAGTAGTACATAGTAACATAAATAGATATGTACGTACCACCATCTATCTTTCTATATTTAGCTAAAGAAATAAAGTTCAAAATTGAAGAGATATTAGAATGTTTGGACAATTATAGTTTTCCTATCCTTGTGAGAATAATGAACCTATTCCTGCATTTGTCTCTCTTTTAAGTTCACTGAATATTTTGTCATTTTTGACCATATTTTATAAAATTCATCATACATGCATGTACCTAATTATTTAATATGAGTATGTGACTTGAACATATACTAGTCACTTATTTTATTTTTCTCTATTTTTGGTATACTAGATATGTGATGGAAATTAGAAAATCACACCATAAAATGAAATAAGTGAGACTTTTAAAAATATATATAAATAAAATAAAAGAGAAAAAGGTATAAAATACTCTTGTATGGTCCAAAATTGAGTACTTTGCCATTTTGTTATAATTTTGGTCTTATATTATCCCCGTTGTTAATTACTTCAGAATAAATCTTTATTTCTCGAAGAATTTGGACATACGTGGAATCCATTTATTTCATACTAGAACTTTATTAGTAAAAAACAAATACGAAATGATTTGCTAACAACAAAAGTAAAAACAAGTTAAAAATATATTCGAGAGCAAAATAATAATTTCGAATAGTACAAGACCTTTTTTCGTGATGGAATAAAGTAATTTCTACAACTTATATTCTTATTTCCATGCTATCGTAGTCGTTACACCAGAATCATATGGTTCCTCCAATTCTCCACTGATAATCAGATGTTTTATATTCAAGCACTATAAATATAAAGATCTTTGTATAAAATGTTTTCCTCTTAAATATATCTTACACAGAACGAGTAATTGTCACTAAATAGAAAACGAAAAAAAAACTACCACCCCCTCCCCCCTCCCCCTCTGCAACTTGTGACAGTGCCATTTTTAATAAATTTACCCCCATCCGTTAAAGTCATTTTCTAACAATAAATTGATAGTTGGGTTTATTAGAAATTTTTGTCTTTTTATTTATGTTGCCATTATCTTCCCATCCTTTTCTGGTCACCCCCTACTATCCAACATGTAGTCTGTAGCCTATATATATATATATATATATACCTGTATTCATGGTCAATTTGTCCTGCTACACAGTCCACTAAACATAGTAATAATATTTCACTTTTAAATATATATACCATGATATATATTATTAAAATTTATTTAAATTTATAATCAGTACAAAAATATATGTGTGACCTTTTAAATAAAAAACTTAAGTTATTAAAGAGAGTTTTCATTTGTATGTACTTAATTATGTTTTCTATATGTCCACTGACGTGTGAGTTTGATTTTTTTCATATTGGCGTTATATGCCTACTTATCCATTAATAGGATGTTATATGTTCACATCAAACATGTGGAAATTGAATTTATTTCTGTGGGTTAAAAAGTAGCTCGTAAAGATCTCTCTGTACAATTCTTTATCTACCATATAAAAACTTGTGGATATGTGCACCAAGCCTATCGTTTCATTTAAATTTGAATTTCTCTGATCCAAATAGAGTATCGTATCGTTGCCTTCCAACTTACAAAGGGTGTAATTATAAGATCATATCTTATCAACGCTTAGACTCAAAACATGGTTGATTCATTGAGTGTTATATACATATATCAACATAACAATATCAAAAACATGTTCGATTATATTTCATAAATAAGATCTGAATAGAATAATATATGCTTAATTTTACTCATACTTTGAATGAAAAGCCAAATATATAGGGCAGCCTAGGGATCAGTGAATGCTCTTTATAAAACACACATTAGTTTAAATGGGATGGGCTAACTTACTCTTAGTACTAAAACGTGCAACTTTCTAAATGACAAGTTTAAGTTATTAGAGCGAGTTTACTTTTATATACATAATTTGTCCTATCATATGTGAATTTGATTCTTTCTATATTGGCATTGCATGCCTACTTGCCCATTAATAGGATAGTTCTTTCTACATTGACGTTGAATGTCTACTTGTCCATTAATAGGATGTTCCATGCTCACATAAAACATGTGGAAATTCATGGGTTACAAAGTAGGTCGCAAAGAGCTTTCGATGCAGTTCTTATTCACTATAAAAAAAACTTGTGGATGTGCTCACCAAACCTCTCGTCTCATCTAGATTTGAATTTTTCTGCTCCAAATAGAATTTTGTACCATTACCTTTAGCTTGCAAGGGGGTGTTATGTTATAAGATCATGTCTTATCAACGCTAAGACTCAAAACATGATTGACTCATTGGATTTTATATATGTCTAACAGAATAACAATATCAATAGCATATTCGATAAAATTTCATGAATAGAGTTTGAATAAAATAATATATGTAATCTTACTCATATTTGAATAGAAAGCCAGATATATAGGGCAACCTAGGGATTTGTGAATGCTCTTTATATAACACATTATTTTAAATGGCATGGCTAACTTACTCTTAGTCCTAAAGCTTGTGACTTTCTAAATAAAAAGTCTAAGTCTTTGGAGAGAATTTTCTTTTATTCACTTAAATATGTTTTCAACATGTCGTATCACAAGTGATTTTAGTTCTTTTAATATTGACGATGCATGCCTACTTGTCCATTAATAGGATGATTCCTTTTATAATTGACGTTGCATGTCTCTACTTGTCCATAAAATAGAATGTTCCATGCTCACATAAAACATGTGGAAATTGATTTTAATTTTGTGGGTTATAACGTAGCTTGCAAAGACCTCTTCCTGTAATTCTTATATACCACATAACAACTTGTGGATGTGTTCATCAAACCTCTCTAGATTTGAATTTCTATGCTACAAATTGAATAAAATATTGTGTAAAATTTCTTAAATAAAGTTCGAAGATTATAATGTATACACAATCTTAATTGAAAGCCAAACCTAGGGATTTGTGGATGTTTTTTATATAACACACATTAGTTTGAACAGCATGGGCTAACTTACAATCAATTTCAAATTTTTTTGGTAACAGCAGGAATAACAAAATTAATTTTTCATTAGCATATTCAATATAATATAAATAATACAGGCCCATAACACAGTCACTAGAATTATTAGATAAAATGCAACATAATTTGTTATGCCCCAAAAAGTTGTACTAGTTGTACTGTATAACAATAACTAAACTTTAAATTTAAAATACGCATCTATTATCCAAAATTTAGTTCTACTAATCGAGATTCGTAGTCCATTAAAATGGAAAAAAAAACCTTCATTGGAATTTTTTTGTTACTACTATGATTTAAACTCGAATGGTAATTAAAGTTAGTATAAGTACAGATATTTTTGATACTTTATCTATACATGTTTAATTCATGTGGAAAGTAATGGTGCAATATTGACCCACCACTTGAATGCGTATATACCACAATACAATTTAAAAAATACAACACTAAAGATATCTTTTTTATTTGATTTTTGTTAAATTTTAAGAAAGATAATATTTTTTAATCTTATATTAAAAAGAGTCGAGTAATATAAAACGAATGAACTAGTAATATACATAGGGAATGGGGAATAGGGACAACATGGTAAGTGAAGTGATATGGGGATTTATGAAATAAGTATAAAATGTTTCCTAAAAATACAACAAGTTTGTCTAGTGTATAAGGGTACAAGCCTGATACACAAATACCCACATGTTTTTTTTTTCTTATTCAATCATATTTGCACAGACCTCCATGGCTATTCCCACATGCCTCCATTGCATTTTCCCATCTACTTATTGCACATATATATACAATTTGATATTTATACTTTAAAACGAAAGTTTGATGTATTAAAATTTTACTATGTGAAAGGTTTAGAGAAACGTTAAATCGTAAGGATAATTATTGTAACAATATTTTATATTTTTGTAAGTGATTGTATTTACAGTTTAAATTTGTGACCTTCATTTAAATTGAAAGTTACTTAGTATGAGTATGTGTATATATAATTTAATACCTTTCCCTTAATTGCAATGTCTATATGAAAAATGAAGAATAAGTATTTATATAGTAAGATATTAATTTCTTCCGTATTTTCAAGTTTTGTGTTTGAGTTTTTGAAATTTTATCAATTTAATAAATTTTGTATACGTAAATAAAATTTGAATCAGAATTACTAAGTTATGCATGTACTCCCCTGTCTACATATATATTTAATGAGGTATATGAGTTATATTTTTAAAAAACAAGTTTTATGATTGACGTTAATAAAAACATCTATTCGGTCAAGTTATAAAGCCGTTATTATGAGAAGCATATTGAGAATCTAAAAGTTATACTTGCACTGAAATAAGCTAAAATGGATACTTTTTATTCAAAACCCAAAATATGATACCTACTCGAGACCTGACCGCAACTTGAGATTCGAGACTGAAATCGAGATTTGATCTAAGACTTGAGATGCACCTTTGACCCTGAACCTGACATAACCTTTGATTTGAGTTCCCTGATCCGATCGACCTTGTACATAATTTCGACCCAAACTCGACTTTGACCAATAATTTGAGATTCAACCCTAACTCGAGACCTGATATCCGACCATGACATGAGACTAAAGACTCTACCCTAATCTGATGTTCGAGACTCGAATTTGACACTTTAGACTTGACCCCAACTTTGATCTAATTGATCTTTTTTTACTCCTTTCGTACTATTTTATTCGACACTTTTCGAATTTCGAGATCCAAATAAGTCCCATCTTTTATCATAATTTTTCATACATCTTTGAACATTTGAAATTATCAATTATTGTGATTTATAAAGAGTAGTACCTTTTACGTAATTTACAAATATATATGTTTAATTTTCAAAAAAATAGAATATTCCATGAATTTGCAGTCAAAATATTTCAAATATTGATTTTTTAATAAAATTTCGAGAATGCTTTTCAAGGAATATAGTATCCTTTATATTGGTATGAATTTGAGTGGCCTCGAAAATCTCACATATTGTAGAGTTTCAACTCAAATTAAACACGTCTTATAGAGTCTCACAAAATTTCAATGACTACACATGTAAATTGAAACGAATAAAGTACTCTTAATTTATTGAATTCGTATTGACATGGTCTTCTTTATCTATTTAAGAGGAACTGTACCCCATCTGTTTTATTTTTGCGTTACTATATATTTATAACACGTTTGTACATGTACCCTACGAGAATATTCAAGATTGACATAACATTGAAATCCTATACCTCATGATTAATTAAACATTATATATAAATTTTACTATATGATAATCTCTCTCTCTTTTTTTAAAATAAAAGAATAACATATTTGTTTCTTAAAAAAACTTTATGTTCATTTTTTATTTTGTAATATATAATAAAAGAAGGAAAATTTAAAAATATATATTATATAATCAACTAATTTATCAACCTGATCAATACACAATTTATGCCTGTCATAAATATCGTTTTATAAAATTAGTTGATCGAAGTGTTTAGGACCGTAAAATTGGTCCAGTAATGGTAGGGTTGAGTATAAAACAAATGTAATTATGTTTTTGGTGACGTGGTGTGGTCAAGCTAAAAAAGTATACACAATTTTCTTCTATATAATATATGGTACACGTATAACTCTACATATGTATAAGGGCCTATATATATTGCTCTTTTTCAGCATAATAACATACAAGATTCTTATTTTATCATCTAATTTGCAGAAAAAAAAATGGAGAGGGAGAGTGGTGTTGCAGTAAAGGGTTCAAAATTTAAGAGGATTTGTGTGTTTTGTGGAAGTAGTCAAGGCAAGAAGAGTAGTTATCAAGATGCTGCTATTGAGCTTGGCAAAGAATTGGTAAACAACAATGGCTTTTTTTTAAAACCTTTTTCTTGATTTTAGCTTTAACCCCTTTTGATTTTTAGCTCTTATATCGTGTGAAGATTGTATCTTTTTGGGGTTTCCATGAAAATGGGGTGTTTATTTTGAAGTAAAGGACGAGTCTTGATGATGATATTCAGGTTTTTTGGTTTTCAAATTTTAGGTTTGTTAACCCCTTTTGTTCAAATTTTCTTGATAATATGTTGTGTTACATGCACCTTCTGTTAGTCTCTCTGTTTCTTTTGTGTGTTTGAGTGTGTCTGTAACCACTCATGAAAGTTTCAATCTTTTTTGCAAGTTGCTTTGATTGTTGTTCACACATGGGAAATACAACAAAGTTTTTAGCTTCTTGTGCTAGTTTTGTTTTTACATTTTTGTGTATTCTATACTTACAGTTACTTTCATCTACAGGATTTTTATTCTTCTTGGGACCCTTTTTCTTTCTTTGTACAATTTTTGTATTTATGCTCTTTTACCATCTTCATATGTATAGGACTGCACTGAAAAGTACATTTGTTTTATAATCCATTTTTACCCTTTTGGCTTTTTTCTCTTTTTATAATCATTAAACAAGCTAAATGTGCTTTTAGACTTAAAAGTGATTACTTTATGGTGTTTTGTCTTATGGAAGGTGTCAAGGAATATTGATTTGGTCTATGGAGGAGGTAGCATAGGCCTTATGGGCTTGGTTTCACAAGCTGTTCATGATGGTGGTCGCCATGTTATTGGGTGAGGACAAAGATCAATCTATGCTAATTAAACTCCCGTTTGACCATAGATTTTGACGTTGAAACTTGAATGTTTTAGTTTTTGAAGTTGTGTTTGGACACATTTTACTTGGAAAAAGGTTTGAAAATATTTAAAGATCATATTTCCAAATGCTAACCAAAATTGTCACTAACATGATGGATGAAAGTGTATCTCTCTTGTGTTAATTAGTGCAAATGTTTCTTTTTTTATCAATAAAAATTGAATTTTTGTCATGTTATTGTCTGTCTGCAGGGTTATTCCCAAGACACTCATGCCTAGAGAGGTATGTCTGCTATGATCAAGAAAACTATTATACTACTCTTTAATCTTTTATAATCCATGTTTCAAAAGTTGATACTTTGAGTTTATTTCTAAATCTCTTTAAACTATTGGTTCTAATTTAATATTAGATGTACCAAAAGATGCTATTTACAAAGTTCTATGCTGTGTTCTTTTCTCAAGTTCCTGGGCACTGTGAAGGAGTAAAGAAACTTTTTTTTTTCTTTCTTGTCCTTTGATTGCCTTATCAAAATACCATGGTGTAACACTTTGACGTCTGGCTTTTCACTAGTATAATGTGTTTCCTGACATTTTTTCCTTCTGTATACAAAGCTTTATTCACTCTGTGTCTCTGGCTCTTGTGTTTCTGCAACTCATATATCATGAGTAAGACTACGTATAATAGACCCTCGTTAGTGTACCCGACTATCTTATATATGTCCTGAACTGGTGGTTGTGTATGGTAAGGATAAGGCTACTTTCTTCTGCAACTGCTGACCCTATAGACTATTTTCAGGATTAAGTCTTCTTTTTCTGAAATAATACTCATCATTGCTTCACTGCAGCAACATTTACTACACTACAAGAAATTCTTTGTCTTTCCCTCCTAATATTTTATCTTTTATTTTCTTTTTTCTACTGATGTATGGTACTCTTTTTTCACAGTTAACTGGTGAAACAGTAGGAGAAGTGAAGGCTGTTGCAGGTATGCATCAAAGAAAAGCAGAGATGGCTAAGCATTCTGATGCTTTTATTGCCTTGCCAGGTTAGTATTAAGCCTTACAGTCAAAGTTTTTAACTTTTACACACAAATTCCTATGTATAAAATAATTGGGATAAATTAAAAGAAAGAAAACAATCAGTTGTTTAATATTTGCTATTTCAGGCAATAGATTCATTATATGTCTACTGTCTTTTTGTTTTTCTGATAGTTCAGATTGTCATTTTCTTGGCTTAGTATGTATTTCCTTTTAAAAGAGACAAATAATACAAATTTGGAGTTTTTCATGATTTGTAACAAGTCTTGATATTCTTACTCTTGGATACAAGTGATTACCTTAAAGAATAGTTATGCTCAAATTATGTATATATCTAGTTGAAGGCTAGGGGTACGCGGCTATGTTGCGTGAATTTCGAATAAATACCTGACGCATCAGTGTCAGGTTCTCCATAAATTCATTACTTTTGAGGTTCCGAGCAACGTTGGTCAGCGATTGCTTTTGTTGTGTTTATTGGGCTTGTTAAAGAAAATGTAGATTTAAGGAGCAACAGTTCAATCCTTAGTTGTTGACCTATCAAAATCTTGCACTGGAATTAGGATTATTCATTGTGAGAGAAACTACTACTGTGATTTGTTCTTTTCCTTTAATGTATTTAAAAGCCATTGGGGGGTGATAGGTAAAGGAGAAAACTGTCATACTTTCACCAAATTGGTAATGCCAACTGGCTGCTGGACCTAACAAGTTATCATGCTCACTCCACTTTAGGATTTCAGTTGGTTCAGAAATTCAAACTAGTCAATATTATTCCTTTTGGTTGCATCTCAATAAGTCACAGAACTTTAGAATACATTAAAATACTGTTATTGATTAAACAGTAAACACCTTGTCAACTGTACTCCTGATTAGTACTTTTTTAATATATTCTACTTCATCCATTCTTTTGAGCCGAGGGTCTGTCGGAAACAACATCTCTACCCCACAAAGGTAGCGGTAAGGTTTGCGTACCTCCTACCCTCCCTAGACCCCACTCCTTGAGTTATACCTGGTGTGTTTGTAATATAGCCTGAGAACCATGCAGAGGATTATTGTGAGATTCATGGCCTGTATCATTCTTCTATTGTTCTTGCTTTATGTTTTCATGGACTTCATGGTACATTATCATTAAATCTTCGTAGTTAAGCATGTCATTAGACAGTTTCGGAAGAATTAAGCACTAACCCTATCGTCTCCATTCATATCTAGGTGGTTATGGAACTCTTGAGGAGTTGCTTGAAGTGATAACCTGGGCGCAACTAGGCATCCATGATAAGCCGGTATATCATTTATTTTCAACGTACTTTTGGATCATCGACGTTATGTAGTTCTTGTACTTGAGTTTTTAGCTTAACATTCACAATTGAGAACTACAAGTAACATGCATTTTGCAGGTAGGATTGCTGAATGTGGATGGATACTACAACTCATTGTTGTCATTTATCGACAAAGCTGTGGAGGAAGGTTTCATCAGCCCAAATGCACGCCACATCATTGTATCAGCACCATCGTCAAAGGAGCTAGTCAAGAAACTGGAGGTAAGAGAAAAAGGCGATATTCAAAGTCAATTCTTGTTCTTCATTAGAATACTTCTTGAAGTCGTACTCTGTGTTGAAAAAATGCACATTTTGTTTGCGATTGCAGGAATATGTTCCTTGTCATGAAGGAGTTGCTTCTAAGTTGAACTGGGAGACGGAACAACTTGGTTACCCTCAAGCACAAGAAATTTCAAGATGATTTGCAGCATACTATTACGCGTTAGGACATGATAATATCGTATTACTGGGACAAGCTAACCTGAAATTCTTAATTTTTGTTATGGGGAAAGGGTGCTCTAATTTTGTTTTTCACCCTGTAAATTACTCTAGAAATGACAAACATATCTCGACTCCCCTCCTTGTGCCCTTTAAGTTAGAAATTTCCTTATTTACTGTAAGATGTAACTACTTCTAAGATATGCATATGCTCTTCTTCTCTTATGTTTACTAAGTCTGCATTGTAATCCTGTGTTTCTTGTCCTTATGTATTACCTTCTTCGTTTTGTCGGATCGACTTGACACGGTGTTTAAGAAAATAAAAAAGACTTTTGATTCCTGTGAACTATTTACAGATATCATTCAATTGTTGAAAAAGGATGCTATCTTTAAGTTAATTTGCAGCAGCAACTTCTTGTTAACAACTGATGACAATGAAGTCATTTCATTCATCTTGTAAATGTACAGTGCATTGACAGTCACATTTTCCACAATGATGCTAGATCAGGACCAGCTAGTACTAGACAATTGAATCGTTACGAAGGATTTTAAGTTATATACACTGACAATAATCAAGTCAGTTATCATTATTATCAGGTTACTAGCTAATAAATGTCTATGGTTGAACCTTTTTACCAATAACTACTTGATAAGTAACATGATTGCGTAAACATGTTTTTAAAACGTCAGTGCATAAAACTTAAACTCTTTTCGAAAAACAAAGCATCAACCGTTTTTATACTCAGCTTTCAACTCATGAATTTTTTTATAAAAATGTACAGATAATATTTTGAACCTAGTGACTTCAGATATTGAATTCGTCTCTGGTAACATATAATTCCTTCATTTCAATTTGTTTCTGTTACTTTCTTTTTAGTCCATTTTTTAAAAAAAAATGCTTCATTCCTTTATCGACAAATCTTTTATTCTAACTTTCTACATGACATTTTAAGAGGAGAGTCTTAATACCGTAGTTGGTTTGTTACCTAAACTTTCACTTTATTAATTAAAATTCGATTCCTACCTTGTAATTCCCTTCCAATATATTTAAGACCATAAGATTCAAAAAAATTTAAAACTCCGTATTAAGTTAAAACCAGATAGACAAATTGAAACAGATGTTTCTAACTGATTTTTATAAGGTTTTAGTTAAGGGACTAGTATACAATGGTATGGTCCTTGAACAAGACATATAACAGAAGAGGTCCAATAAAAATAGGGCCCTCTGCTTCATATTGAGGGTATTGAAGAGTTGGTAACAAAATGAGATATTGATACTGATATATCATGAAAAGGGGTGATAATTAAGGTTAGTTGCAATAGCAAGTTACAAAATCCATGTGTAATATTTTGGTTGTTTTGGATAAAATCATAGTCACCATATTGTTGGTCCACATTTTCATGCATGATGGGGGGATGCCTTGACTAGTTTTGGTTTGGATAATAAATATGGAGAAGCTTAAGATTACAAAAAAAAACAAAAAAATAGGCATATGGTGGTTGAAGAGTCTATTTTATGTTTTAGCTATGGGTTTAATTGTGAAAATTCATCAAGGAATTAATTACTCTGCATTGATATGGAAAAGTTCATTTTTTCTTTTATGTGTTTAGTAAGTAAGTAAAAAATATTACTCGAAAACAGTTTATATTTATCTAAGGCAAAGACGCTGTATAACAAAAGATATACTTTCACTACAATAAAAATAACATTTAGCGGTATTAAATAATGACATTAATAAAGAGTGCTAAAGTCTTTACCGGAATTAGTTAAGTGTTATTAGAACTAATATCGATAAAGACTTTAGAGACATATACAAAAAATACCAATTGCCGTTAAAAATACATATTTAGAAAAAAAAATTTCTTTTAGCAACACTTGAGTTAACGTCATTATATTTAGGTAGCAAAAATAGTGAGTCTAAGGATGGAAACTATGGGGTGGGGTGGGTGGAAGGCAGGAGAGTGGGGATGAGGGCTATGGGAGTGGGGGTATAGGGGTGGGGATGGGGGCTATGAGGGTGGAATGGGGTGTACTAAAGGCAGAAAAAATTGATGAACGTTCGTTATTTTTTCTTAAAATAATTTTTAAAAAATATAAATTAGCAGACGAAACTGATTTTTCTTCGAATCTTTAAACCAAAATCAATTTTCATTAAAGAGATAAATGCTGCTTATTAAAATATTATACATTTCATTTCCTTTGAATCGAAGCTATTTTCATTTAAAGAAGTAAACGCTCTTTATCAAAATATTATCCATTTCAAAAATAGCCTCATTTGCACTAGCAATATGAGTGTTCTTGGAGCAAACAAATGGTCCATTAATAAAGAATACCACTTCACATAGAAAATCAAATTTCAAGGATGTATTATCATATACAAACCCTATATCTATAAAGTCTATCTATCTATATATATAAATGTACACAAAGGCTATTAGTCACATGGGTTTTTCCCATTCCTTCTCGTACTATTTCTTCTGTCTATTTTTACTTGTTTATATTTAATTTGATATATTCTTTATAAAATAAGAAATATAAGAATAAATTTTAATATAATGGACAAACACAAATGGAGTAAGGGAGTGACCAAACTGAAATTTTTCATTAAGGAAGAGTCAAAATATAAGAAAGTAAATTCATAAAAAAGTTAAATATATATTAATATGTATTAATATGTAATGTATATACGTAAAAAGAAAATTTTTAACTAATTAAACATTATAATTCTTCGATAAAGAGATAGTAACTACACCCCCAAGTACATGCATCGTGTATCGTGGCCTTTTGTTACCCTCTCCTACAAATTTATGTTATATAATACTTAATCAAATACTTTGAAAAAAAATATAGTTTTTTGAAATTTAGAAGTTGAGTTAAAATGCTTACACTACGTTTAGATCATTATTATTTATTGTATTGTATTGTATAGTTACTATACCTACAACTTTTGTTTTGATTGTTACTTAAAATGTATTGTACTATATTGTTAAATTTTGTTTGTTACGTAACAATGAATATCCCTATTTTATGGAACAATCAACTTGATGTGTTCCTAATTTGTTACTTAATTTCGTTTTTCAATTATATCTTTTCATAATATTCAAAATACTATTTTACCCTTTACCATAATTATTTAAATTTAATCAAACTTCCGAACTTAGAATAATTAAGGATATTTTAGTAAATTTAAAAAATTACAATACAGTAATGATACAATCAAGCCAAACAATTAAAATGTTATTAAGCAACAAACAACAATACAATCTAGCCAAACATTGTATCTATCATACAATACAATACAACAAAGTATAATACAATACAATACATTATGAAACAATGGGTAACAATAATCCAAACAAAGTGTTATTGTATTTATTTATATAATAACTATAAATTACTCTCTTGTTAATAATAAAATTAAAAAAATAAAAATAACAGTAACTCTGAAATAAAATTAAAAGAAAAGTGTAATATATAAATTAAAAGTGAAAGTATAAGATTATGTCGGCAAAGGACTTAGGAAAAAAAAAGGTTGTAATTTGTGCCAAAAAATGCCAAATTTATGATGTAAATTAAAAGGGGGGTGGAATTAGAAAAATATTTGGTCTTATTGATAAGTGTGGATGGGAAAAATTAGATCTATTTATTTAAGTCCTATTATTATTTTATTATATAAGGGAAGATACAACAATTATTATTATTTTTAAAAAAAATTAAAGCAAGAAAAAAGGAAATAGAGAATGAGATTATAATCAGAAACAAATTCTCACCAATAAAATAAAAGTTTAGATAGTCAATCAATTCAGCTATTAGAATATTCAAGACACGACTATTAAAAACTGAAAATAAATAATTAAAACATCATATACTTTTCAATTTTTTTACAAGATGCAATAAAAATAAAAATACTCTCATATAATTCGAAATCTTTAGTTAAAAATTAAAATTATCTCGCTCAATGAATGAATGATAAGCATAATTTAATTTACTCAGCTACTGAAATAGACAAATTAAATGTATTTCCATTTGTCTTGATGAGAAACATAATAAGTACCAGAGATTTTAATAATTGAAAATGACATGATCATTTATAATTAATAATTATAATTATTATTATATTGCATTAAGTTGGAAGGGTGAAAGAAATTAATATTCTTGTTTTGGACAACTCTTTACTCTTATCATGCAAAATGCTGACCAAAGATTAAAGGCTTAATTAGTAGTAATTAATTAGTGGCAGCTCATACATGGTAAAAAGGAAGAAAAAAAAATTTAATTAAAATTACATATATATAGAGAGTCAGAATTCTCAATAACAATATCTTTATCAATCGTAATTATATAATAACCAAATTTCTTTTTTAAAATTATTTTTTTCAATATAAATTCAAATTTTAACTTTAAAATCTATAATTTTTAGAGATTTTTTTTTCCGAATGGATGGGGGCCACATACTTGGATCAATCTTGCTATGATTAATGCCAATATATTTGTCCAAAGAACAACCACACACAATCAAAGCATTAATATTAGACAAATAAATGAATAGATAATTATGACTCTCAAATACTTCGATCAATTAGTTTATAAAATATACATAACGTATATAGATTATATATATTTGAATTGAATAGAAAAGGGAGGGGTAGATAGATATATTACTTAGGGTCTATAATGTTGGGCTCACTAATTAAAGAACCTAAAATTGGCATGCTCTAATTGCCTAATCACTTACATATAGGACCATTTTTGGGAAGTTGCATTGTATCTATTTTTATTTTATGAAAATCATTAATACTCTAAACCTCCGTATTTAATGTCTGGTTTTTATAAATAAGTTATTCATCGTCTCAAGTTATTTATCGTATTTTTTTCTTTTTATCATCAGCTTCTTAAAAAATATTAGTTAGGAAGAATGTTGACTAAGTTATTCTTACTTATAATTAAAATTACATAAATAACTATTTTTGTTTAAAACTTCTAAAAAATTAAAATAATAAATATGTTAAGATAAAATCATTATAGATAATTTGGAAGGGAGGAGTAGTTACTTTTAAGTTAAAGGTATCAAGGAACTTATGTTCATCTTAATATATCTAATAGCACTCAAGGAGAAAGAGAGATGTGATTTGATGGGGTATGATCTAACTTTATATTATTAAGGAAATGATTTTCGATCGGAAGGCGTGAACGTTGCGTATCAAAATAGAAAATTAATAAGTTTGGAGTGTTGTCTTGCTTTTCGATGAGTTTAGTGACCTTATTTTTATGTCTTGCTTTTGATTTCTATCATCATTTGTTGTTCGCATCATTTTGTAATTGTTATTGTTCCGTTATTATTTGATTTGCTTTTTTCACTGTTATTTTTCCTTTTTCGTACCAACTTTGGTATATGATATTTGAATCGAAAATCCTCCAAAAAAAAATTAACTCTATCTACTAACTTTATTGTATACAAACTTTATTTATACAAATTTCACTAAATATATATTGTCATTATTATCAGGAGAAAAAAGAAAAGCTAGGGTAATGATTCACATTGCTAAATGTAGATATTGTTATTTTTTAGTCAATAATGATACTATATCTTCTTAAAGATCATTTAAGTACTTTTATCTTTTTTTTTAATTGTAATATCTTTTTTTTCAAATTCTATTTCTGCATAATTTATGTTTGTAACTATTTAATACTGTGTGAACCTAATGTTGCATTAGCTATGTAGATTATTTATACATCAAGGAAGGTAATAATCATCTGGAAGATCAAATCTGATAATACAAATCTATGATCATAAAGTATAAAATATAGTTAACTTACATTCATTTTTTTTTAATGTATTGCAATGTATACTTAGCATATAATTTATGTATAAGTGAGCTATATTATATAATCAGTGTATATTTTTTTATGATTTTTGACAAGTTGTAGCCTATATTGTATAGTTGGTGTATATATACTTTCTACGCATTTTGGTTATTTTTTTTTTATGTAAATAAAAAACCGAAAATTAACCATCATTTCTCAACTTAAACAATCTAACACACTATTTAATCCTCAAATCTACCTCAATTAAGATTAAATTTGTAATACGAGTTTCTTGTATCATAAAATCATAAGAAATAAGTCACAATCATAAAATTTCTAAAACATAAACAAATCTATTTTATAATATTAACGATTTCTCATGATTTTCAAGCTATTCAAACAATACTCATTTGATTTGAATTTAATTTTCATATTCAAAATTCAAGATTAATGACTTCTTTAAAATATTATACTTCAATTTTTATTAGTTTGAAAAATATTATCATACAAGAACAAAGACAAACAAGGAGAAAGAAAACCAAAGCTAACACTATGTTTGAATCATTGTTATCCATATCCATTGTATTGTATTGTATTGTTACTATACCTACAATATTTGTTTTGATTGTTACTTAAAATGTATTATACTGTATTGTTAAATTTCGTTGTTAGAAACCCCTATTTTATGGAACAACCAATTTGGTGTGTTCCCATTGTTACTTAATTTCTTTTTTCAATTATATCTTTACATAATATTTCAAAATATTATTTTATCCTTTACCTTAATTATTTAAATCTTGTCAAACCTCCTACCCTAAAATAATTAAGGATGTTTAAGTAATTTACAAAATTATAATGCAGTATGATACAATCAAACCAAACAATTAAAATGTTACTAAACAACAACAAACAATACAATCTAGCCAAATATTGTATCTACCATACAATACAGTACAATAGAGTACAATACAATATAGGGCAACTTTCGCATATAGCAAACAAAAAATTCATATTTGTATGCTATAGCAAAGTTTGCATAATTGCGCTCCATAGCAAACATAAAACTGTATAATTCGCTATACATATACAATTGTATAATTCGCTGGCCTAAATTATATAATTCCCTGGCCTATTTCGCTGCAATTGTATAATTCGCTATCCTATTTCACTGCAATTGTATAATTCGCTGCCTATTTCGCTGCAATATTTTTATAAAATTTGCTTTGCATACAATTGAATCGAATTAAAATGTATGTATATTGCATAACTATAAGTGTATAGCAAGAAGATATATGTTTTTCTCTCGCTTTATACAAAAACAGAAACATAATATATACACTTCTGTTGTATAAAGCTAGAGAAAATTGTATTTCACAGCAATTGTATAATTCGCAATTGTATAATTCGTTGGCCTTTTTCTCTGCAATATTTGTATAAAATTTGCATTTGTCTACAATTGAATTGAAGTAAAATGTTTGTAAATTGTATATTTAAGTGTTTAACACGAAGATATATGTTTTTGCACGTGTATATACAATTTTCTCTCGCTTTATACAAAACAGAAATTATACACTTCTGTGTATAAAGCGAGAGAGGCGAGCGAGAATGGGAGAGTGGCTGTCACGACCCAAAATATGGGTGTGATGGCACTCGTCTAATCCCACCAAGACAAGTCAGCTTAAACCCAATATCTAACAAAGTGCGGAAGTAAATGACAATCCAACAACAATTTCTATTATGAAACCAAGTCATATTAATTCAATTCCCAAAACCAGGTTGTCACGTGCACAAGCCTCTAATATAAATATTAGAATTGAAATAAAATAGAAGTCTAAAATGAAGTTGTCTTTCAAGTAAAAACAAAGTCATAAACTGGAGTAGGAAAGTTCGCTGAGATGACAAGCAGCTACCTCACAACCCTCCACAAGATGCCTCGGAAACGAAAAGAATGACAAGTATCACGAAGATCCGGGCTCGTAACCTACAAAAATTTGTAGAAGCAAGGGATGAGTACCAAACCACGCGGTACCCAACAAGCAAACCTCTAAACACAAGTTAAGTGAACAAAATACGGGTACCCCTTACACCCTATTTGAACCTCCACACTACAAACAACTCACAGTTTACCAAACACACAACTCAATAACCACACTCTATTAGCTTACATATTCTCAATAACAGTTCAATATTCAACAGTCACAATTTTCCTAGAGGAACACTATCACGATCAGCAAACTACGTATTCAAGTTCATCAATAACAAAAAGGTGTAATGCCATGAGATGCAATGTCTAGTATAGTGATGCATGTCTTCCCTAACGATACACACCCGCTGTCTCTCAGTCTGGGACCCATGGGGGACATATCTGTCCATGCATCTGTCGCGGCGCACGACACGACCCTCGATAATAGTAACCATCGCGGCGCGCGATACGTCCCTCGAAATATAATATCTATCGCGGCGTGCGATACGACCCTCGAAATGGCACATTCTCTTACCACAACCATGTCTTAGATAAAGTGCAAATGACATGCTCAAATGAAAATGAGGAGATAACCATTTTGATAACAAAGCACAATTCACAACAAGGAATATAACACCAACAAATAAGCAACGAGTCTCCAAGTCATTCTCAACACCACACAAGGAAATACACGAATTTCATACGCTTGACAAGGGTTTAGAAATCCACTTGCCTCAAATAGTTGAACAGTCACTATGAGACTTGAGCCTTTCCTTTTCGTTGTGCTTCCAACTCAAGGCAATCTATTCACATTAATAATCACAATAAAAATTCAGAAATAACAAAACTCATGTTACTACAGGTCTAACCTAAACCCAAAAACTCACTCAAATCTAGAATTAAATTCCTAATATTGATGTCAACTAGCTAGATGTCAACTTTCATATTTATCCAAGTTTCAAGCTTAGGTAAGTCTTCATTCAATAACCTAATATTAATAATATTCATAAAATACAATACACCTAATATTTAACTACTCATTTCAATAAAACAAAACTTGAAATATAATGTTATAATTATAAGAAGAATCTGATAAAAAAAAATGATTAACTACCACTTTATAATATATTTTATGCTAATAAACCCATTTCCCCTTAATCTGTATTCCCATTCCAATTCAATTTTTTTTTCTTCCAGAATCCACATTAAACAACCCATTAATTTCCATTCACGTTACAACATTTGTGACAATTGTTTTGTCTTTTTCTTCTTTTGTTTATCTTTGTTCAGCAATACACACTAATTATCTATTATAAAATCAATCAACTAATCACAATTAATCACTAAGGTTCAACTTGGCAATCACTACTTATTATTATAAACATATATAAGTACCTATATAATATTGCTAAATACATATATAAATTTTTTTCTGCCAAAAGCTTATTCCAAATCTCCAAACCCCAAATTCAATTCTAATATAGTATTAATATATATATATATATGTGCACAACAATTAATGATTGTATGCAAAGCAATTAATGCTGCAGCATATGAGAAATTAGGAAAAGTTTCAATTGAAATTTTTCTTACGAGAATTCGTGAAGCAGTTCGTCCCTTCCTTCTCTGTTCACGCCGCAAGCAGGTTAGTTTTCTGCTCCTCTTCCTTTTCTTTTCTAAATTAATTAAGTACTAAAAGTGATAGGTTTTACCCACATATTTTAGTAAATATAGTCTAAAGGGTATAGGGTCTTAAATAAATTATCACTTTAGCTCATAAACTATCGATTAATTAACTTAAGTTAAATAAATATTCAAAATTCTAAGAGGAGCTTTTGGGTCATTACAGTGGCGAGCGAGATTGGGAGAGTGGCGAGCGAGATTTTTGGGAGAGAGTCGCCTGGCAAACTTTGGCTAACGTTTGCTATGGAGCATAATTAAATCAAACCCTAGCTACTCCATTTATTTTAGATTATTGGTTTGCTAATATATACAATTTTCCCTACAATATAATACATTATGAAACAATGAGTAACAATGATCCAAACAAAGTGTAAGAGTTCCATGGCCCAATCCCCAGAAAGTGTTGAAATGCAACAGTCCATATTGAGCCCATGATTTAGAAGGCCCACAATTACCTGGGCCCAAGACTACTTGGAGCATTAGTACATCTAAGCCCATATCTCTTCTACTTGGATTGGTTCATAGATGAATATAACATTAGTTATTTTATATGGAGAAATGTGGAGGAGATTATAAGGTAAGAAATCGAATTCTCACCAAAAAAGTAGAAGTTCAGGTAACCAATTATCGAATATCCGAGGTACTAAAGATTCTCCTTATATAACACTTTTTGCTAAGATGTTTGGTTAATTTCTTTTGCAAAATATGTCTCTAACTCTCAACCTCTCTCTAACGAGCTTTTAGTCACTCATACTTAGTATTTATATCAATAGATATCGACATATGTTTTGAAATTTATGTATACTTATTTACTGAATTATATTTGATCAACCATCTGATAATATAGCTATTGAGTATTAACTAACCTTGTTGATATTTTTCAGTTTTATGATAAGTAGTACAGAGATATATCCAGTTTGACATTATAAATGAGCTTTAGAGAGAATGTGGTGTATGGAAGTGTACGTTCACATATTTTCAATAGATCCATGACTTAATTGGTATCATGCAATATTATTACTTTTAGATTGAAATATATTATTGAAAAATGTTGTCACGTAAATACTTCTATATGATTGCACAATTTTTTTGTTACATAATATCACACATTAATAACCAAAAGGATAAAAAGCTATATTAAAAAAAAAGGGATACAAAATAGAACTACGGTAAATAAAAGATTAGGTCAAAGAAAAAATAGAATTACTAAATAACAAGTAAAGACAAAAATGAAAAAACTAAGAAAACAAATTAAATACGTAATCACATCATAAAGACCGTTATTAAAATGAGACTTTTTCGTAGTTACTCGACAATGAATTTAACCTACCATACAAGCTTGTTAATTCCAAACATAAAAGTTCCTCAAAGTAGATTTTATTAAATAACTTTTTTAAGGTTAAGCGAAATAACAAAGTCGCTTTGGCCGAGTGGTTAAGGCGTGTGCCTGCTAAGTACATGGGGTTTCCCCGCGAGAGTTCGAATCTCTCAGGCGACGAATTCTTTTTTTTTTTTGTTATTCCTAAGTCGAGTGTATTATATGAACAATTTTTAAGCCGAGAATATATAAGAAATAACCTCTTTTTTGTTACTATTAGGGATAAGTTCCGCATACGCTATATACGTCTGCTTTGTCTTGATCAAGCCCTTTTAATCGATAAGTAAAATTTAGTTTATTGATTTATCTATGTGTCTGCTCTACGTAAATGGAACAGAATACGCAAACATAAAGCAACTGTTAAGAAGAACATACTTTAGGGAGGGAGAGATCCTTTACAGAAGAGTTCAAGAAGCAATATTATGGTGCCGCCTGAAAGTTTTTTCGACAGTATTGAAGGTGCTAGTATTGTGTTTCTGGGGCAGCACTTGTGCATAGGTAGATAGCAAATCAGAGATGAAACAATCTGTGTTTTTAGACTCTATACAAATATCTTCTATTTTGTAAATCTAAAATTATCTTCTATTATACAATACTTGATTAATCATTTGTATGTACAAATTAATTAGTGCAGTAAAGCATCTTGATAAGATATTTCTAATAGGTAGTCATGAAAGCAATGTAGAGAGAAATGCAAGGTAAGCTTAATATGGCCTTTCTTAGACTCACACTCTGCACAAGGGGAAGGTTAGTGCAGTGTGATAACATGGATTCTGGCAATATATCCAGAAAAACATACACTAAAGCAGATGCTAGGCAAAATTCATGGATATGAATAAATATCAGGAATACAAAGTCACTACGACCAACAAAAGAAGCCCGGAAGCCAACAACATTTGCTCTGTGTTTTCAAGCATTGGCGACCATCCCTTCATGGAAATCAGTTGGTAAGCTTCCTTCTCCGTCAGTTCCTTCAGAATCTGCTTTTACCTCGGATTTTGGTGACCAACCATACATCTTCCTTCTGGCTTCCCTACGCGCTGCTCTTTCTTCCAACTTCACTTCCTTAAATTGCTCTTCAAGTTTTGTTTCTTCTTCGGGTGTAAAGAAAACTACCTCCATTTTCCCAAGCTCCTCGTACAACTTCTCAATCTTAGCTTTCCAGAACAGGCCTAATTCAGTGTCCATCTCATGGTAAGGTGTCTTCAGCAGGTACTCATCAATACCACCTGCCTTGTCAATACATCGCAAGGCATGAGTTGTAACCTTCACACGAATTTGGCGATCTAGGATGTAGCTGAAAAGCCGTTTCTCTTGCACATTAGGCTTCCAAGTCCTCCTAGACCTGTTCAAATAAACAAATCACAATTTATTTTTTGGGGGAAGTAAAGAATGACAGTTTATTATGATTCACTACATATGACACACTGCAGTTAAAAATATGAACTTACCTTTTCTATCTTTGGGGAGCTAGAAATAACTACAATCCAAAGGCAGCAGACTACAAATACCAGCATTTGCAAGCCAACTAAAAGTTTCAAGCAACTACAGGCAATTACATCTGAATTAAGTGGGGAGGGATAGGTAGAAGAAAAGCACTTAGTTGATAATTGATATCTCAAACTCGGCAAAGCCTTCTGCCGTACAAGCATCAAAGAAGAATATTTCTGCGAATTTGAATTCTATTGGGAAAGATCGTATTTACCTCTAGAAACAAATTTGGTGCAGGAAGAAAAGATAACTATTCTGAAGCTCTGGAGAAAAAGAATGGCAGGAAAGCACTAGCTGATCTTACAAACTCAAGCAAATAGCCATTCGTTGCAGAAGAGGAATTTCTCCATAATCATCAAAATTGGGACAAAGCACAGGGAAAGGCCATGGACATGAGTTGTTTTCTAAAGGAAGTTGGATTAGATCACGATGATATCCCAGTGCAAATTGGAGAATCTCCACATGCACTTCAACCATCAAATGAAGTCAAAGTCATCAGCATATCATCCAGAAAGCCCAAAGAAGCATTATGTCGAAGTGGAAGAGATGCCCGAACTGATTTTTTATGATCATATTTGTAGATACGAGGAAAATCGGGCTTGTGAATCTTTTTCCCCTTGTGCTGCATCTCCTATATTAGCAAAGTCACCTTATATCATCTGGACAGACGACGGTATTCTAGATTTTGCATTGATTGGAACGTCTATCAAACCAAAGCATTGATGGACACTTCTTTTAGCTAGCTAAAGGATCACTCGCAGCCCTTAGAATATTGTTCAGTATATCTGCTGTAGTCATCGGTCAGTCAGCTGTTTGATTGTTGTTGTTTAGTTCTGCCTTGCTTCACATTTTATCACTTAGCCCTAATGCTTTTGTATTTTTTAAAAAAAACTCTTAACATCAGAAGGAGGATATTTTTATATGAAACAGATAAGTCTTTGTTAAGTAGAAATAAGAAAAATAATGCTTTGGAGCCTCTGCTGATTCTAGAGCAAACAACTATAAATACCAAATTAAATTGAGAAAATTAACATGATGAACTTGAAAACCGAAGTCCAACAGCTGGCAAAGGTAGAGGAGGTTTCTTGGAGACAAAAATTTAGATGTTTGTGGTTTAAGGAAGGAGGTAGAAACACTATGTTTTTCCAAAGTGTTTCCAAATCCTACAGGAGATATAACTGCATCGAAAGATTGAAGGATGCAGACACAGTTATTGAGGATAAACAACATATCAAAGAATACTGGCCTTCTATCAGAACTTTACCCGAGGATGAAAATTGGAGGCCTACAAAAAAAATTTAAGGCTTGGGATGTTTATCAATTGAAAAAGGGAGGTCTGGAAGTTGCTTTCACTAAGGAGGAAGTGAGAGATGCCATTGGCTCATGTGCTCCTGACAAAGTCCAGATCTTGATGGATTCACAATGGCCTTCTACCAGAAAGCATGGGACACCATTAAGCATGCCATATTGGCTGCTCCCAATCACTTTCACCACCATGTTCTAATTCCTAAAATAAAAGGAGCTACGGAACTTAGAAACTACAAACCCGTAAGTCTTTACGCCACCAGAATGCATTCATTAAAGAAAGACCCATACTGATGCTGCCTCATAGCAAATGAAGCTTATAGACTGGAAGATAAAGTCGGGTGGAAATGGGCTCCTACTAAAGTTTGATGTTGAAAGAGCCTCTGACAAAGTAAGTTGGCTCTATCTTATTACTATCCCTGTGCATTATTCAACCCTTATTAACAGAGGTCTAGTGGGACTCTCCCCTAGAAGAGGGATCACCGGGAACCTTCTTTCTCAACTGGCCATGGAAGGTCTTAGTAATGTACTTGACAAAGCTGAACAATTATAATGGTTTGAAGGATTCACAATGTGTAGCTGCAGGGTATATTACTATCTCCATTTCTCATCTCTTGTTTGCTGATGATACACTTATCTCCTGTGGAGCTGAGAAGTCCCAAGTCATTGACCTGAATCTTGCCCTGATGTTTATTGAGGCATGTCTGGCCTACATATGAATATGCTCAAAAGTATCATCTACCCGGTGAATATAATCCCAAATGGAACTGGCTGGCATCATGGGATGTAGTACTGGCAAAATACGAATCTTCTGAGCTTTGGAATTCAGTAGTTGAAAAGTGTACTGAATGTTAGCAACATGGAAGAAGCTACCTATCTTTTAGTGGCAGGCTAACCCTTATTGATAGTGTACTGGATAACATCCCTACTTATTTCATGGCATTTGATCCTATCGCAGCAAAATCCAGGAGCAACTTGACAGAACAAGAAGGAACTTTCTTTGGGATGGAAATAACATCAACAAGAAGATCCACCTAGTCAACTGGTCTAAAGTCACACTCCCTAGATCACTAGGTGGGCTTGGGGTAAAAGTCTTAGCCTTACATAACATGTGTATGTCAATGAAATGTCTCAGGTGATTCAACCAGGATGACACTAGCTTATGGAGTATGATAAACACTGCTAAGTTTGAGAATGAAGCACTGCTGCACCTAACCTGTGGGGTCACTCCATAGCACAGGGCTCTGGAAACACATAACACTCTATGCCATTGACAACTATAAAACAAATAACAAATAAAATTCTTTCAATTGGGGGAATGGGAGGATGGAGATATTCCTAAACATACCTAACTAATAATAATATGTAAAGTAAAAAATCGGAAGAACATCCGAGCAAGGAAATCAAAGAATCTACAAAGCAGAACATATCAAAATCTCACATTTAGTCTAGAAATAGAAAATTGATTATGAAACTAAGAAGAAGAAACTCACGTATTTCCACCTTTCTCACTGACCCGATTGCCAAACTGAATGTGACGGCCAGCGAAGAGGCCACGCTGAGCACGACCCATGACAACTTTTGCATTTGGCACGCATTTCTCAAGCCGTTCTTTAACTCCAGATGCCAAGTTCTTCTCTCCACCTATATTCTTCACTATCTTTTTCATCATTTCCTTGGATCTGAACGCCATTTCTTCTCCAGAATTTTGATGGAATTTGAGGTTTAGGGTTTTAGAGCTGAAACTTGAAGTTCAAAATTAGTACTATATGTTTCTATTTTTTTCCTTCACAACAATTTTTTATCTAATCTCTCAGTTAATAATGATTTCTTTATTCAAGTTTTATGTGCTTATCATTCTAGATTAGCTAATATTGAGACACTTCAACTAAATGGAAACAAAAACTAATTAAGGTAAACAAAATCAATTTTTCATAATAAAAATATAACACAAGCAAGGAAATAATTCTCACATTTAATATAACGATGATCATTATAGAAGATTTATTACTGAATACATAATAAGATTTGAATTTGGATGGTCAAATGATAACAAAAGGGTCAATATTTTAAGAAAAAAAACAGTACCAAGTGTACAACTGAACTGATCAGTGGCTTCAGAAATTGAAATTTTGTTGTTTATGGAGCCCAACATGATAGTACGGTACAAAAGTGCAAATTTCAGACCATTTCAAGTTTTTGATTCTTTTAGATTATTCTGTTAACCTAAACTCCATGTCAGGTACTAGTTTTCCCATCTAGCTAATTTGGATTAAAATACTCTTTAATAGCAAGATCCACTCGATGGATGTCAATATTGGTTTAGGTGGTAAAATACTCTTTATCAGTGACAACTTTATTCCAAGTACTCAAATTTGAGCCTCTAATTACTAATGAAGTGAATAGTATTTACCACTCTACCGCAACCTTTTTGATCTGTTGCATTAATTAATCATTGATTTCGCAATGCCATGTGAAGCTCTACTTGCATTGCATTGCCCATATTAATTCATTGTCTTGCCTTTGGTAGTTTAACCTAGACACTCTTCCTCTCATCTCAAGTACTAAAGCTTCCCCTTCATCTAATGTCTACAAATGCTTAACTAATTGAACTTAGCTATCACATTAAATTGTAAAACCACCTACCTACATTCTATTATTTTTCTTTCATTAATGCTTTCGAATTTTCCTAGTAATAGTGTTACATCTTCCATCTACTTTATTTTCTCAAAAACTATAGAAATAATAACACCTCAACGTGATTTTAATTACATAGTATGGAGTTTTTACTCTTTAGTAAAGGCTGCTGCAATTTTATTTATTAAGTGATACCTAACCATTAGTGCAACCCAAATTAATGCATCATTTTCCTTCTTACTGAGGGATTATTGGCATTGCAGAAATCAGCAACTCCCAAAGTCAGAAAACTAAAACCTTTAGGTGGTCCTAAAGACTGATGAACATCAATAAAAAAAAATTACGAGGTAATAATAAAAAGGGGGTAACAAGCTGTTGATAACTTATGAACATCGTCAAGAAAATTATGAGGTAATAATAAAAAGGAAAACAAACCTGGACGGATCTGAGGAGATCCGTTTGGTACAAAATCACAGAAATTTGAGCCTCAGCTTGAGCAGTTGGTGTTGTTGCTATCGCCCTCTAGCCGAGATTCTGACTTGTTGTCGTTGGTTGGAGCTGCTGGCGGCCTGGAGTTCGCTGTGGAGAAGAGATGGGAGGGGGATAGAGGAAGAAAGAAGAGAGGAGGGGAAAAGAGAGAGGGGTCGAGGAAAGAGGAGAAGAGGAAGACGAGAGTTCGAGAGAGAGGAGTCTTCGCCGGTGCTGCTGCTCGCCGGTGATCCGTTCGGAGGAGGAGAAGAGGAAAGCGGGGCGAGGGGAGAAGAGATGAGGGAAAGAGAGGCGGGTGAAGGGGCTGGGTAATTGAGAGATAAATTTGCTTAGGGTTTCGATATTATTATTTTTTTTAAAGGGTCAAATATGTTTCTAAACTATTAGATATATTTTCTGTTTAAAATTTGGTTTACTTATGTTATTACTGTCCAACTTTTGGTCCAAATATGTTTTTATGTACGTTAGTTGTCATGTTGGACATATTCAACTTATTTTTTATTTCTTTAAATTTCACATGAAATTGTGATGTCATTTTTACCTTACCACATGACATTTATATGAAAATGGAAAGATATTCGGACTCATAAACACCTAATCCAACCCATAAATCAGCTCCTTTTAAATACGTTATCCGACCCATTTTTAATAATTTTGTTTAATTTTACTTTTTTGATAAATCCAAAAAATGAGTAATTGATTAATAAAAAAAGGAAAAATATGAAAAAAAATATAAAATTAACGTCGAAAATTCACAAATAAATATAGTAACCTTAAATTCAATTTAAACACTTTTCTAATTTTTTTTTTAAAAATCCCGAAAATGAGTAATTGATTAATAAAAAATATGAAAAAAATATAAAATTAACGCCAAAAATTAAAAAATAAATGCACTAACCTTAAATTCAACAATTTGAATATTTTTTTAATTTTTAATCCAAAAAATGAGTTTATTATTAATGAAAAATATAAAATTTACGCAAAAAAATCACAAAAATAGGAAAATATGAAAAAAAATATAAAATAAAAAATGTTGAGATTGTTGAATTTAAGGTTGCATATTTATTTGTGAATTTTGACGTAAATTTTTTATTTTATTTTCATATTATTCCTTTTTTTATTAATAAATTACTCATTTTCGGGATTTGTCAAAAAAAAATAAAAATTTTAAAAAATATTGTAGATTGAAATGTTACTATATTTATTTGTGAACTTTTGGTGTTAATATTATATTTTTTTCATACTTTTCATAATTTTTTACTAATCAATTAGTCATTTTTGAGATTTATCGAAAAAATAAAATTTTAAAAAAATATTGAAATGTTAGATTTAAAGTTCCTATATTTATTTGTGAATTTTCAACGTTAATTTTATATTTTTTTCATATTTTTTCTATTTTTTATTAATCAATTACTCATTTTCGGGATTTACCGAAAAAGTAAAATTAAACAAAATTATTAAAAATGGGTCGGATAACGTATTTAAAAGGAGCTGATTTATGGGTTGGATTAGGTGTTTATGAGTCCGAATATCTATCCATTTTCATATAAATGTCATGTGGTAAGATCAAATTGACATGGCAATTCCATGTGGCATTTAAAGAAATGAAAAATGAGTTGGATATGCCCAACATGGCAACTAACGTACATAAAGGCATATTTGGACCAAAAGTTGGACAGTGAAGACATAACTGAACCAAATTTTAAACGGAATGTATATCTAAACCTTTTTGAATAGTTCCTATTAAAAAAACTCTTTTACCTCGAGAGAACTAGTGAGTTTAGTTGGTTTTATAGACATATATGGAATGAGTTATGTCCTTGTGTGAAATCTACCTCAATTCAATGGTGCCTACTGCATTAAATGTTTCATCGCATCATGCTGAGGATTTGATGTATATCAAATTATTTTCATTCAGTCAACTGTGTATGTTTGGCGTATTAATGTAAAGGGATAATACATATATTGGACCCTAAACTTGACTTCAAATTTTAACTTTGACCTTCAACTTTCATAATGCACAAATAGGCATTTTAACTATCCAACTTTTAAATAAATAAACACATGAGTCCTACATGGCAAAATAGTACGACATGAGTGTCTATTTGTTCAACTTTATACAAGTTTAAGTGTCTACTTGTGCACACCCAAAGTTGAAGGGCATAAATGTGATTCGAAGCCAAGTTAAAGGGCATATTTATGTATTATGCCTAATGTAAAACATCTAACTCCATGTAAATATGGAATTAGCTCATACTGTGGACTCTTATTTATTTTGATTTTGATTTCCTTCACATAATTAGTTTTCCCTTTTGTCTAATGACTTATCTTTTTGATAAATTATAGATGCAAATCTTTGTTAAGACCCTCACTGGCAAGACCGAGGTTGAGAGTTGTGACACAATCGATATTATTTTAACTTGAACGCTACATATTCGAGACAATTGAAAAACATTGTTATTGTTCTAGTTACGCTGGGGCATAACTTTGATATTATTTTAGTTTGGCCCATTTACTAACTAAATTGGCATACATCGTTATGTTATTGAAGTATGCTTCGTATGGACAATACTGGATTTAATTGAAACCATCCAATATTTATAAAAATCTCACCATTGAATAATTCAAGAACCAAAATAATCCTAATTTTAAGGACAAGCCTATTACTCATTGTCCAATCTCCACTATATAAAGCCCAAATCTTTACCTTTTTAATTCATCACAAGATTAAAAACAATTTACAAATAATAATAAAATATACATAACTCAAATTGTGGTCTCTCTTTCTTCCATAAAAGCTATAGGAGGAAAGGGACCATTATCCTAATAATTAAATTAAATCACAATTTTCAAGTTGTTATTTGATCAATTAATTTCCTTGCAAATATGGCAAAGGGATCAAGAAATGTACATTCTTGCAGGATGGAGGTTGCCCCAGCCCTTATAACGTATCGACGAAAGCCTGCGCATAAGTCCGGATTGGAGACTATTAGGGAAGAGATCAACGAGGGATCTGACGATGATACATAGTTTAATTTTTTATTATACTGTCAGCATATAGAATATGAAGTAAAACTCTTCTCGAAATTTGTTTCTATGAGAGATTGAAGTTTTAATTAGGCCCCAATTGGATGAGTTTAGGTGTTGAAGGTTGCATGGGTTGGACATGCAAATTCATATTGTAGTACATTTTTGTTTTTTGAATTAATAATTAATTAAATGCTTTAGATTATTAATAGAAAAATATTTGTTGTGTGCTTGAGTTATTGTTCTTAAATGATTGGTAATTTGACGATGGAAATTAATTAGGATAAAATTAATTTTGAAGTTTTTGCTACTTGAACACTTACAATACAAAAATATTAATTTAGATCTATTTGACCTAAATAAATATTCAAAAACAATATAAAGTGGGTAGGACTGAAAGAAGGAATTATAAAGTGAGAATCGAACCCTCACCAATAAAATAAAAGTTTGGATAAATAATCGAACAGTTTAGCTACTAATTAAGATCTTCCAAAATGACTTTTTTTTTTCATTCCATATAATACAACTTTTCAAGTACTTAACCTCTATATCTAAATTATATAATAGTATTCAAAAATAATTAGTAATGATAGAATGAGAAAAAAAATAATTTTATCTTAAATTTCTAAAATGACAAATTATCTGCGGTAACTATTTTTAAAAATTACGATTAATAATTTAAGACAAAAGAGTACACACTTTTACAACTTTCAAGACTCAATCTTTGATCATGTGATATTTAATATTTTTCTATCAAACTAATTGTTTAACCTTTTAATGCTCTTATAATTTTTCCACTATCACTAATTAATGGAATGACAATGTATGGATAAGTGTCAAAATTTTGAAAGCCTAAAGAGAGGATGTAATGGTAATTGGGAGATCCATATAGTAAGTGAAACATATTGTAATTATTGACTAAAATAATGGAATTCCACCACAAATACTGAGTGGCCTTATAAAAATACAACTGTTGTGCAGGTAATTTTCTAACCTCTTACATAATCAACCAATATCATATAATATAATTAGATGAAGTAGTACCAAATCCACTCATAATCCTGAATCATAAAACTAATAAAAAAAGTAAAAATAAGTGAGAGTTTTCAAATTTTTTTAATTATAGAAATGCAATTAAAAACCGACCAATTAATAGAGTCCACAAAACCAATAGCACCTTACTATGATCCTTTTTTCCATTTTTTATTTACAACTCATTCGCGTGTGTTTAATAGTTTAATATCTGTTTTAAATTTAATTAAATTTATATCAACGTAATTCTAAATTAATTTTGTGTTCAATGTATGTTTTGAAATCGGATTAAATTCAGATTAACGTAATCCTAAGTTACTATGATCTTAGTTGCTCTACACATTGAGACACTATAACCACTTAGGATATATTTGATACGAAAAAAAAATAATTTTTTATTTTCTCATATTTAATTAGATAGAATGTGAAAAACATTTTCTTCAAAAAAATAAATTCTACAAATGATAGTTTATGTTTGATGTATCATCCTATTTATCCAACGTACCCACATCCCACCTCCGATGTCTCCCCCTTCGTATAATTTTTTACTAAACTATATATAAATATTGTTAAATTAAAAATATTTTTCTTCATATCGAATGCACTAATAGCATCCTTTTTATTCTTTCTAAACTCGTGGAGATAACGTTATATAATATGCCTTTTTAACACATATTAATTCCTTAATAAAACCAAATGATTGGCTATATATTAGTGATTCTAATTAAGAAAAAAATTATGGGCTGAGTTGGACTGAACGGTGATATGAGTCATTATATATCAACAAAAATTAATTTGTGGTTTATACAGATGGGCGGTTCACTTTAACATTTTCATATTATGTCTTGTTTTTTCTTAAATAAAAAAAGCTATTATTATAACATAAGATGAGTCCCACACATAGAGTATTGATGTTTTTTTTTTTATTATTTATATATCTCGAATAATTTTCACTTATTGAATTAGCTTTTTAAAGTTGAGTAAATTTATCATAAATTTCTTAACCATTATCTTTAAAATTATAAAAAATTTACGTGCAAATTTTTTTTTTATATTTCGTTTATGAAATTATACTGAATATGTTATCTTATTGTTAGATATCAGACCGTTTTAAAAAGGTGAGCTATGTTGATAATGAAAATTAATATAACAAAAAAGAAATTAAAATGGGGCGGCTAAAAAGTGAGTTTAATTAATACTCCACTAATTAATTAATTAATCCAAGCTAATCCATATATAAATACCACTCTTCACTCTCTATCAACTCCACCACAATTAATTATTTTTACACATTTCCCTCTAACTCAAAAAAAAAAAACAAATTATTTTTTTATTAGTTACAAATGGCAAAGGATATGGAGTATGGAAATGACCAATATGCCCCTAGTAAAGACTACCAAGACCCACCTCCAGCACCACTTATTGACCCTGAGGAACTTGGAAAATGGTCATTTTACAGAGCTATTATTGCTGAATTTATTGCCACACTTTTGTTTCTATACATCACTGTACTCACTGTGATTGGCTACAAGAGCCAAAGTGATGGTGACCAATGTGGTGGTGTTGGCATTCTTGGCATTGCTTGGGCATTTGGTGGCATGATTTTTGTTCTTGTTTATTGCACCGCTGGCATTTCTGGTACGTTGAATTACGTGATCATCATTTCGTATTAATATTTATATCGAACTTTTCTTTTATTGTAACGTTTTCTCATACGTGAGCATGATATCCTGATAATAAGTAGTGATAAGATTTGAATTATGTAACCATCTAATTAGAAAACTTAAGTATCAGATCGAATGAGCATATGTTTATTTACTTAATTATGTTGCGGAAGATAAATTTAATGATTTTGTATATGCAGGTGGACATATTAACCCTGCTGTGACATTTGGACTCTTGTTGGCCAGAAAAGTGTCATTAGTGAGAGCAATTTTTTACATAGTAGCACAATGCTTAGGAGCTATTTGTGGTTGTGGTTTAGTGAAGTTATTTCAAAAGGCTTATTATGTTAAGTATGGTGGTGGTGCTAATGAACTTGCTGTTGGTTACAACATAGCCACTGGATTAGGTGCTGAGATTATTGGCACTTTTGTTCTTGTTTACACTGTTTTTTCTGCTACCGATCCCAAGAGAAATGCCAGAGACTCTCACGTTCCTGTAAGTATACAATTTTCCAACACTGCCTAACAATTTTTTTGAGTTGTAGAGTGATCTTGTTGTCATGAATTTTTGAGATTTGATATCTTGTCGCTCTGATTCGTCCTGAGGAAACATTTTGTCAATATTTTAATCTTATATACACGGTATAATTTTCTGACAAGAGAACATTCAGATAAACCTTTTGCATCCCTCCTAGCTTTGCCCTTACACACTGGTACTGTAAAAGATTTTTATAGATCACTTTTAGAATGGGCCTTGCAGTGTGTGATCCGAATTTAGTCGAGATTCGATATCAATCCGTATACAAAGTGGAAAATCAAAAAATAAAAGGGAAAAGAACACTTGTACCCTAATGAGGGAAACTATTTACAAGCGGCTAACCCCTACTTTCACACTCCGTGTTTTAAACTACTAATGCATGTTTACAGTTTGATACCATCAAAGTGTATATAAAATTTGATGGCATTAAAGAGGAAGAAGTGGTGCTTCAGGGAAAACACCACTCAGTTACTCCTTGATACTATTAGAGTGTATATATACTCTGATGGCATCAAGGAAGAACATGCAGTGTTTCAATTAAAAGACTGCTCAATTAATGTTTGATACCATCAGAGTATATAGATACTATCAGTGTATATATATACTCTAACCGTATCAAAGATGAAGAAGCAGTGATTAAGTGATTAAAACAAGGAAGCAGTCAGATAAATAGTTTGGATCGTGAATCCAATCAAAATAAATATATTCAGTTGAGTCTAATTTAAATAAATACTTTACCTAATGAATCTAATTTGCGTAACTATTTACCTAAAGATTATACAATAATTAATTATCACAAGGACTTATATTTGCACCTTTGATGTATAAAAGTTAAATTCCTGTCTATTGATGCTTCTTTTTACTAATAATTAACTTGAGTTAATCAATTAAGAAATTAATATTTTTTTAATTGATTAAAGGTATTGGCACCACTTCCAATTGGATTTGCTGTATTTATGGTTCATTTGGCCACTATTCCAATTACTGGAACTGGTATTAACCCAGCTAGAAGTTTTGGAGCTGCTGTAATTTATGGCAAAAATAAATCATGGGATGACCAAGTAAGCAATTTTTTTTAAATTTTTTTTACATCAAAAAATACTTTTTCTAAATTATAATATTTATTTTTTTGTATGATGATACAGTGGATTTTTTGGGTTGGACCTTTTATTGGTGCTGCAATTGCTGCATTATATCATCAATATATTTTGAGAGCTGGAGCATCCAAATCAATTAATTCATTCAGAAGCAATGCCTAATAATAAGAATTAATATAAGCTATATTGGCAATTATTATTAATTTTAAAATGTGCCAAAATATTGTAATTCCTTCTTGTTTGGTTGTTTTTAATTATTTTGGTTTTCTAATTTCTCTTGTAAATTTGCTTCAACATCAAAATAATGGACTAAGCAAAGTGTGTTCTACTCTTTCAATTTCTTGTCACTGGAAATACTTATTTACACGGAGTACTTATATCAAATCAATTTTAATATAACAACAATATACTCAGTGAAATCTCACAAAAATGAAATCTGAGGAGGATAGAGTGTACGCAGACTTTACTATTACCTTGTGGAGGCAAACTAAAGGGGAACAATATTTATATATTTTCTTGTGAACCTAGCTAATTATTCTTGTATATTCACTTTGAAATATTTATAAAAATCTATAAAATTTAAATCTTAAATCTGTCTCTGCTTCGAACCCTATATTTTCTCAAAGAGAGTATTAGGCCAACTTTGTGTGTGAAAAATATACACTTTGTACCAACATTTTTTAACTAAAGTTACAACATTGGACAAAAAACTATTAGATGATTGTTTTTGACCTATTTTAACATCTCCCAAATCAGCAAGAATTCCAGGTTGAATAATATTTATGTCATCTAGTTCCATATAATTTGCACTATTCAACATCTTGAAAACTGATGACATTTTTGGACGTAGACTGGCTATTTCTTGCACACAAAGTAACCCAATTTTCAAGAATCGGACAGCTTCGTCGCCTCGAAATTCTCCATTTAACATAGGGTCCACTAATTCTAATAATTTACCAGAATTGTACATTTCCCATGCCTGAAATAAATTGACCCCATCAGATCACTTAAATGATAACTATAGATAAACTGATAGTAAAAAGTGTAACTAGTTACATAAAGTATACATATGACAAATTATGTGTTATATACTAATAAATCGAAATTATTTATACTCTCAATATATGTAAGTGTCTCATCAAGCCAATGATATAGCAATTGAGCATTTTAGTAGCAATTGATGGTGTATATAATGTATATACACTAATTATACAGTGATTATAAGAGCTAAATTTTGTTGATAAAATGAAGATCATGATTATCAGATTGTAAAAAAAGTAGGATTAAGCTTAATTAACTTAATATGATTGATAATTACCTTGTTAACTAGGAAATGTTCTCCTCTCTCAATGTCAAAGGCAATAACAGGGCAACCACTGATTATTTCTAGCAATAATACTCCGAAGCTATAAACATCTGATTTTCGAGTTAAATGTCCACTGATCGCGTATTCTGGAGAAAGATAGCCTCTTCGGGCATAACATTAATCAAGAAATTAATAACATAATTAGCTTAGACACTCGTAAAGTTGATGTGTGCAATCAAAAAGAACAGTTTTGTAATATGTAACTTACAATGTACCAGCAACTCGAGTTGTAATATGTGAAATGTTCTTCGAAAATAGCCTAGATAAACCAAAATCCGCGATTTTTGGTGTGAAATTGTGATCAAGAACTATGTTGCTGGCCTTAATATCTCTATGTACAACATGAGGATTCACTTCTTCATGTAGATATGAAAGTCCCTTTGCTATTCCTTTCGAAATTTCTCTTCTAAGTTCCCATGTAAATTTACTTCTGTTCTGTTCTTCCCCTGCTTGTCAAACAACCATGTTAGTATGAGTTGTAATTTGTAGTTAAAAATAATTAACGTGGTTCGGATCGATGTGATCGGCACTTTACTGGGTAGTCTGGTGCACTAAATTCCCTCAGATCACCATGTGTGGGATCGGGTGTAGGGTCAAACCACAAGGATCTATTATATACAGTTGGGACAAAGGATATCGTATATAGTATGCAGATACCCTGTTATACTTTTGAGACATTAGTGTTTCTGCTGTCCAAAAACTAGAGCATAGATATCCTTCACTCTAACTGAAGAGTAAATAGGGACACGTGGTGCAATCTTATCCACGACCCTGACAGATAAGATTATGACACGTGTATGTCCGTTAGTATAAAGGGTATATATTTGCTTTAGTTTTTGAACGACAGGGGCATCAATATTCCAAAAGTACGACGGAAGGTATCTGCATATCATTTACGATAGTTCATGGATATATTTTTATCCTTTTTCCCTATACAATCTTATATGTATTTCTACAAAAGGCTGTTTCTAGCTCAAATAAACGACCTTCTGGTCACATGACTATAACTTTATCAGTATAAAGAAGTAAAAATTTAAAATTTAAAACGCGCGAGAGATGAAAGAATTACCTAGTAATGTTTGTGAAAGGCAATTATTTTCCATGTAATCATAGACTAAGAGTCTTTTAGTCCCATCAACACAATATCCTCTGAGGGTGACAAGATTTTCATGTCTAATATTAGACAATGCAGCAATTTCTGATATAAATTCCCTTTCACCTCTCATTGATTCTAAATCAACTAATAAAACTTTCACAGCCACAAAGCTTCCATCTTCAAGCCGACCCTTTATAAAAAAAATGCACAAAATTAACTTAAATAGTCGTCCACCTAACAAAATAGTCGAACAACAACAACTTATTGATAAGTAAGGTCTGAAGAGGAACGAGTGAAAATTCTTCTAAACTTTTCAATAATATGTTATGTAATTCAGTACTCGTAAAGTTAAAAGTCAGATAAAAAAATGTACCTTGTAAACAGAACCAAATCCTCCTTCTCCAATTCTATTTGATGCTCTAAATCCATGAGTTGCTACCTTCAATTCTTTGTAAGAAAAAATAGAGAATTTTTGAACTCTTTGTCCACCTTTTTCTACAATAATTAAGATATGTACAAGTTTAATTAATTAAGCAGTTGTTATAATTAAGAATGTACAAATGGGATTAGAGAAGTTAATTACCATATGGAATAATTTGGTTAATTTCCATAATATCAGATGATGGATTAAAACAATTGGAAAATGCAAAAGAAAACTTCATAACTCTTTAATGGCTAATTAATTTCTGAAAAATTAACATGAAAAGCTAGAAAGAAGAGAAGAGGATGGGAAATTAAAATAGAAAAGAGCTTCATTTAATGAACAAATATAATATCAAGCCCACATATTTTGACCATTTCTCATCTTTGAAGTATACAGCTTTCTCCTATTTTATATATAAAAAAAAATCTTTACCTTACTAGTTCCACTAAAAAAAAATAAAATAGAAAGAACTATAAATTTATCATTAATATCGATAAAATTTACTGTTTAGCTATAAAATTTATCAATCATATATTAATCATGACATATATGTATCAACTGATTGATACTTTTGAGTTTTGTCTAGTGGACAATGGTCAATGAATAATGATCATCATTTATCAATCATCATATTAATTATTGTATGGTAGCTAACTGAGAGATACTTATATTGATTCTTCAAACTTCAAACTTATCCATTTTAGTTTTAGTAACCTAGACCCAACTTTGAGAATTAATTACAGTTTGCATAGTTTGTTAATATAAATTCTCGTTAAGTTTAAAAAAAATTTGAACTTCTTTCGATTTTTATTTTTTATAAAAATCACATGTTCTTATAAAAATTTAAAACTATTAAATATATCATATGATGGACGAAAAGTGATTAGGAATATATTTAAATTTAACTAGTCAAATAAAAAAATATTTTTAAAACTGTTAATAATTTAAAAATATAGCGACACATATATATTATATTATATTATATAATTCAGTAATATTTCGATAAACGATGTTCAATCGATCCCCTATTCATTGGTCCAAGTGCAATAAATATACTCCTAAGCAACACATTTCCTTCATGTTTTGACAAATGTTTTACCTATTTTTAAGCCCACAAATAATTCATGTCGAACTTTTTTTTGACTTTTTTGAGTGTATTTTTTCGTATTTTAAATTTCTTAGTAAAAAGTTTAACTCTCTAACAAAAATATAAAGTTAATATATGATAATAACTGCTCTGATTCCTAATAAATATTGTGAAGATATTTAATTGATGAATATTTGATTCATAAAATTCAATATTTTTTGTTAGATCCTTGATAAATATTTTAATACGTAATTCAAGAGTCCAAATATTTATTATTTTATTAACAATTTCCAAACTGACATGCTGGTCATTACAAGAGAAGGATGCAAGGTGTACATTTAATTTTTCAAAAGTAAATTGTTGACTACTTACTTTAAAAGAAAAATTATTCCCCTCTACATATATTTCTTAGAAAACTTGAAATTGTTTCCATTAGAAAACATTTTTGAGACTGTCTTTCTTTCCCTTTTTAATCGAGAATGGGATATAAATTCGATTGAACTTAATAATTTTGAACTAAATTTTGATCCATTATATTATGTATAATTATCATTTTAGAACCTAACAATAACAAAAAATTAAAATTTTAAATTTTGACTTGATTTTTATTGTGGACGGTGATGTATGTAATTATAGCCTCCCGCATTCCCCGTCAATATAATAACCGGCGCAAATTAATCCTTTTTTTTTTGAAATTTTATAAACGTTTGGTCATAAAAATTAAATATTTTTCATTTTATATATAAAAACGTTTCTTAAAATATTATTTTAAATAAAAGTTATTGATTTGAATGAAACAGGGACAACTTTAGACTCTTTTTTTTTCACTAATGACAAAATCAATCTTACAACAAATTAAACAGAGAAATAATCATTTGTAAGAAGAAAGAAAATTGAAAAAATAGAATAAAAGTTAGGTGCATGGGTTGCCATGGGTGACTTTTATAACGACTAGTCTCCATTTTAGTAGTGAGGACTGTCCACAGGTGAAAAATTTAATCCATCAGATATTTACGTCAAATTAATTTTTAATTAATTAATTTAATTAATAGTTAAAATTTTTATATACATTAATTAGTCATGACTAAATGAATTAAATGTACATATAAACATAATTATATATTCATGTATTTTTTTTTTATTTTTTTACCGTAATTTTCATGTATCACTTTGCAAACTGACAATCTGAAGGGCCTTTACCAGCCGAGCTACCCCTCAGAGTTATATATTCATGTATTGATTTGGAATAAACATCTAATACAGGTAAAAACTTATTTGTACTCGATGGTTATATCAATATATATTAATTTATCATGGCTAAGTCATGCACTATTAATATTATTATAAGGTGTGTGTATAAACTATAATTTAATGACGAGAATCATGTGAATTTGTCAACATTTGGGTTGGCAGTTTAAGGTTAATCTTCTAGATGAATTCAATTATACAATTAAGAAGAATTAGTATCCTCGTCCTCTGTTTCATATTATTTGATTATTGTTGACATAACATATTTAAGAAAATCTTATATAAATAAGTTTTTTACTAAATATAACTAATCTTATTAATGATATATTGAAGTTTTAAATTTGATTTTTATTATTTTGTATTGTTATTTAAAATTAAGAATAACATAAAAAATAATAAACTCTTTTGATTCATTAAATTAACAAGTAAAATGTAATATTTATTTTTGATATAGCACGATCAAATAAAATAAAGTGGAGGAAATCATGAACCAACTTGAGTTGTGTCATGCATGCGTGCACTTCTCGTATTTGGGTGTGGGTATGAAGCTAGATTTATAACATGTTTTTATTGATTACAGTTAATATATTTTTTAATTATTTAACGTGATATATAAGGTATAATAAATTATAAATAAAATATAAAATTATTTTATCCTATGTTTGATTAGAGTCGGAGATATTAAGTAGTGCTTGGACCTATAACAAAATAAGTTATTTATATACATGATCAAATACTCCATCTATCAAGTGGCGGATTCAGAATTTTATGTTTATGAGTGCTCGCCACCTAATATAAAAGTTACTGCGAGTCGCCTAGTATAAGAGTATATACATGCATAACTATTTAAATGTTATAGTTAAAAGAACTTTTCATTTTTTAAAAATTTTTTTAGAAAAAAAAAAAGAATTACCGTGAGGGATTTCTGAGGTGCCAAAATTTCTCAAGAAAAATAAGAAAATCTTGATTTTCTTTCAATCACAAAAAATTGGGAAAAGGGTCTGAAATATATTCGAACTTAGGTTAAAATTGTTGTTACAACACCAATCTTTGGAAAGGACTTTTTACCCCTCTACACTATTTAATAGTGTATTTTAAAGGTATATATGTGTTCATGTGAATATAAAAAATATTGCATAATCATAAATAGTAATGTGTCCACGTGGGCATAAATATGCCTTTAAATACACTATTAAATAGTTTTGAGGTAAAAAATACACTATAAAATAAGGCAGGGATAAAAGATATTCCATAAAGTTTAATATCGTAATAACAATATCGATCAAAACTAAACCAACTCACCTATAAAGCCTTTTGTTTACTGGGTCCTAAACTGTTAATATATCTATGTTATATTTTTCTTTTATATAAATATACGAACTTATGTCAGGATTAATGGGTGCTCGAGTATCCGATAAGATATATGTGGGTCCGCCCCTGCATCTGTCCCTAATTACTTGTTCAATTTTCATTTTTTTAGTTGTTTCTGATTACTTGTTCGTTTTGATAAATCAAGAGAATTTTTTTTTTTTACTTATTATATCTTCAATTAATTATTTTGAAAATGATAGAACTTTTTAAAATCTTTAAATTTTTAATTCATCCACTTCATAATTAGTAGGGCTAAAATGACAAACGCACTATGTCACAATTGAGATGATGCATGATCATCGGTGGGATAGAGTATTGTGTAGTCTTTAGGGTTGCTTGTATAAGAATTATGAGTTATCTCAATATATCAAATTTTTAAAAAAAACGTGGTGTGGAGACATGAGTCCTCATGTGTGTTTTTGATATTGTGACTTATTTAAATACTTGTCTCGGTGTTGTTGTTATTTGTCTATGTTGTATGCTTCTTGCCACCTGTTAAGTGCTATAGTTGATTTTATACTATTACTTATTGCATATTAGTATCTATTTGGGTCGGCCGATGATATCTACTCGGTACATATTGTACTGTACTGACCCCTATTTGTAGTTTTCTTCTTTTTTCTTTTGTGGAACACAACGAGTTATACCAACGACTTCAACTAGCCCTCAGCTATAGCTAGTCTCCAACACATTAGGTTCCAGGATGAGCTATTTATTCTAGCTCGTGTTGGATTCTCTTGGTCATGTCAAGATGTCCTTAGTTTTCAGACACAAACTACTTTGTTTTTTTTTGTTTTTTTTTTGGTACTCTTAGACTTAGTATTTGAAAATTAGATGTCTAACTTTCATATTTGTGGAACCAATTTAATAGACTTTAGTGGATTTATGTTTCTTACATTAATAAAAATTAAACTTTCGCATTATGGTTAGTATTTTGTAAGTTAAACCATAAATATAAGTTCGATTGAATTTGTTGGATCGTCCACTCAAGACTCGTTTTGAATCGCGATAATAAAATGGTAAATTATGAATGATTAATAGCTAAATAACTTGTTTCCAACTCATTGGATATACTTGAAACTTTTATAGAAAAAAATTTACAGGAACTTTTTAACTTACCTTTTTCAACTCCATACTGTAAAATGTAAATATTTCTGTAGCTGTACAATGAACATTCATTCCTCAATTTCATCTTCCTTGTCTTCTCAATTCACTAATTCAGTAAATTCCCTTTGAGTTTCTGTTGATTTCTTCGTTGTTGTGCAAAAAAAGGAAGCAAAGGGTGTCTAAAACTCTACAAATCTGTCTCTTTCATGGTGTGATCAGAGGTAAAATTAAGCTTCTGTAATCCGAATTTGACTTTTTACTTTCAAAATTTGAGATGGGAAATGCTGGAAGCAGGGGTGTGAATGGCCGGAGACGACGCAACAGCCGGAGGAGCCACCCACCACCACCGCCGCCACCTCAACCGGAGATACGTGCGAACGGGTATGTGTTTGCGGCAACACCGTATCTTTCTCGATTCCCACATGGGCCATCGTATTATCAGTACCCGGGGTACTATTCGACGCCACCGCCGCCGCCGCGGCCACGGGCAATGCCTGTACCATATGTGTTGCATCAAAAAGCAGTGACTATACGTAATGATGTTAATCTGAAGAAGGAAACATTGAAAATTGAGCCTGATGAGAAGAATCCGGGGAAGTACCTTGTTGCTTTCACTTTCGACGCCACCGTTTCTGGAAGGTACTTATTTTTGTGTGGGGTTGGGTAAGAATTTGTGCTTTTTGAGGGTCGTTTGGATTTTAGTATCGGATAAAATTTATATTGTGTTTGGTTGACGATATAAAACGACCTCATATTGTTATCTTTCACTATGTGGATCAGGGTATGTTATTTCATAAGTTGTCTTTAATGTCAACTTTGTTGAGTATTAGAATGAAATTGGATTCAGAACTGCAGAATGAAATTACTAGGTTCATATTCGTATAATATACTCTATGTTTCGTATAAGTTTAATGATTCATACATGATTTTGTTGTATACTCTCTATGTAGGAATGTAGTGTTTTGTGTTGTATGTGTCATTTTAATCAGTATATGTATGTTAAAGTTTTGAACTTTTTTGACATATAAGTGTATGATTTGGTTAACACAATTCATTTGCTGATTTTCCCTTAAGTTGTATGACTTGCAAACTTTAGTTTTCTTGACATAGATATGATTTGGTCATAGTTCATTTTCTGGGATTCCTTTGCACATTGCGTCGTGTTGCTACTTAGTAGTTCTTGCAAGTTATCATTCTAACAAATTTATCTGTGCGTTGTTGATATTCCTGCATTTCATCATTCAAAATCGTTAATCAGCAGCCCTATATGCTCTTGAAATAATGAGGATGTTTTTTTGCTGCAAGTCATATAATGTCAAATCCCTTGACAACTCATTAATTGTTGTATTTGGTAGACTTTTTATCTTACTCATTAATGAGTTTTAGTCATTAGTATGGATCTTCAAGAATCATTCACAATTTTTTTTATCTGTAAAGTGTTGAATTGGTTTTTTCTTTAATCTGTTGCAGCTTGACTGTCATTTTCTTTGGAAAAGAAGGTGAAGATTGTTTGTTGACATCTATGAAAGAAAGCTTACTTCTACCAATAACTGTTGAATTTCAACAAGGTTTATCTCAGAAGTTTAGGCAACCCTCAGGAACTGGCATTGATCTTTCGATGTTTGATGAAGCAGAATCCTCCATAGATGCTGATGCAGATGTATATCCATTAGCGGTGAAACTAGAGGCAATCCCAGGTAAGGTAAGTGTACCGGAGGATGAGAATGCAGTATCCGGGTCCACAAATTCCCAGCTTACTCTTGCAGTTTTTGAAAAGGATAAAGGTGAATACAATGTTAGGGTGGTGAAGCAAATACTTTGGGTCAATGGCATGAGATATGAATTACAAGAGATTTATGGAATTGGTGATTCAATTGATAATGAGTTTGATGGAAATGATCCTGGGAAAGAATGTGTGATATGCCTTGCTGAACCTCGGGACACAACTGTACTTCCATGTCGACACATGGTATGGCTTTAACCTATCGTAACCCTTGCATCTAAGGTGCTGGTCTGAATATATGCACAACTATCTTGAATGCTTTGTTTATTCAGCTTCTGTTGCAACAGTTTTCGCTAATACAACTTGAATAACTCTTCCCTGGCCTTAAACCCCACCTTATTTCCTTTCTTTGGTTAGTAGACTGGCCATGGTTCAAAATATCAACACAATATCGTGTATCTAGCAGTAAATATGATATGCATCAGTTTCATTGCGCTTGATAAACCAATGCATCAGCTTGTGTGTTGATTTATCTACATTTATTGATTGAAGAAGCCATACATCACACAACTGTTTCTTGTTTGTCTTATTTATTGGTGCAATACTATTATATGCCACAAATATTGAGTATTTTCCTTGATGCAGTGCATGTGCAGTGGTTGTGCAAAAGTCTTGAGGATCCAGACAAATAGGTGTCCTATATGTCGGCAGCCAGTTGAGCGACTTCTGGAGATCTAAGTCAGCGAAGGTGCTGAACAGTAAATATAGGAACAGTTGCGACTACACTCTTGTATATCTGTTTTCACTGTAATCCTCTCATTTTTCGATTTAGTTTGTAGGTTGTTTCTTTCTGTTGTCTTTCACTTCCTAGATTAGATAATCCAACAGTTAGGCTCTTAAATTTTCCAGTGGTTGGACAAAGTGCATTAGATCACAAAATGCTGTAAGTTTGATCCACTTTGTTCAACCCTTCTGTAATTAAAACTATGCGATGCTTTGGTTGAATACTTTGGTGTGTTTGGCTTGAATATAAATTTCTCTGTTCTTTTCAAATTTCATGACTAAATTTTCATACAAAATCTACTGTCGGCCAATAGCCAATAGCCAACACCATCCAAAAGCTATTTAATGCACATGTGAACAGCTGTTCTTGAGGAGTTACCTGAAGTTGTTTGTGGTTGAAGCAAGCAGTTTGCCTAAACATATCTCCTTTAATAAGTATGTCAATGTTCCCATCTATGTCATATGGGAAAAGGCTGTGAAGTCTTTATACAGTGGTGCTTGTCTCTGTTCCAAAGATATCCAAGTTTAGTTTATACATCCCAACGAAGGCCTTATAACCTTTTCCCTCATGTTTGTGAAGAAGAGAAGTGGCACCAGATGGAACAACATTAACAGAGGAAGCATCTGATTTTTTGGCTTTGATGGTGCTGGTGGAACAAAAAACTGCAAAGGGAGGAGCACTTTATCCACTTGGTAAATAGCTAATTGATTATCATCAGTGTAAATTGTGTTGGACACACTTGCATTGACAATCCCAGTAGCTGTCCCATTTGTGGTTATATTGATTGGACTGGGTGCTGCATAGATATTGTTTCTCAGAAGCCAATCAGCCACAATGATGAGAGTTGCCACAAGACATCTAACATCTATTCTTTCACCTCAGTATTAAAACACACTGCCTATCTGAAAAGTCTTTTCCATCATCTAGTACAAGACAAGAAACACATCTCTCTGTTTCTTTTTCTTCTTCCTTGTGAGAATATCTGGCACTAATATCACATGATTCTTCCACAAGAATGATCCAACTTCTAAACCACATCACGCTTTTCGTAAAAACTTACATGCGGTATAGACTTAAGATTAGAACTAGGCCAACTCAGTCAACAAATTGTAACGTTACCTACAAACTTGCCATCATCCACCACTTCTTTCTTCTAGTTCTTCCATTCTCAAGAGAATATTGTACTGGACAACAAAGAAAGCAACATAGCTTAAAGAAAATATGTGTAAGCTAGCAAAATATTTTGAAAACAAAATGCCTCCAAAGTTTGAGATAATACACTAAGCAGTGGTTTACTCATCATGACTGCGTACCAAAACAAAACTTGTCTTTTAAAACCATAACGTCCTCCGGATACTTACACATATCATAGCCCTATCATCCTCTTGTAGATCAATGTGCTAAAATCATAAGAGGAATTCAAGCAGCTTACATCTGACTATCTGTGCAGTGCCTTTGCTCTTTCTTGAATCTTTTGTAAATGTATATCAGATTATGTCAGACCATGTTCAAGGACAACATAAGATCTGCAATGACAAGCAACAAGCCAGACACATTGAGTCTGTGAGCGTGTCCTGCAATAAATTCCTTTATATAAAACATCCGGAGGATATATTGAACAATCTGTTATAGCTCCAATTAGCTACATTTGATTTACTTTTGATGTTTACGATTACATGTCCCTAGAGCAACTTCACATACTAAATAAACGTCAACCATGAAGACTGCCCACGAGAGCAGAATATGCACTAGCATCAGGTGTAAGTCCTGCCTCTATCATCTCATCATATAATCTGAAGGCTTCATCTGACCTGCCCTCTTTCGATAAGCCAGAAATCATTGCTGTGTAAGTCACCACATTTGGAACTATACCTTCTCGAGGCATCTCGTTGAAAAGTTTCAGAGCATCATCTACCTTCCCTGATATGCATTCTCCGTGTACAAGTGAGGTGTATGTATAGGGATCAGGTTTCAGGCCTTTACATTCCATAACATTCTTTAGCTTATACGCTTCCTTCATCATACCCTTCTTGCAATAACCATCCATCAGGGTATTGTACGTTGCCGTATTAGGCTTAATTCCCTTTGTTTCCATCTCACGAAGTGTCCTTTTTGCTTCAACAAAATTTCCTTCCTTAGAATATATACTGATCAAAGTTGTATGAGCAACTTCATTTGGAGCTACACCTCGATCCACCATTGAGAACAACCATGTCTTTGCTTCCTCGCACCGATCTAACTTACACAATCCAGTAGCAATTATGTTGTAAGCATATACATCAGATTCATACCCTTTCCCCTCCATAATTTTCTGCAGCCTCCATGCTTCATCGATATTACCTTGCTTACAGTAACCATCCATCATTGTATTAAATATAACTGGACCAATATCAACCCCCTTACTCTGCATCTCATTAAGTAAAACTTCAGCAGCTTGCATCTGTCCAGCCTTACACAAGCAATTTATCAAAGCTCCATATGTGTGAGCATTCGGAACGAGACCCCTCTCCACCATTTCATCAAACACTGAAAATGCTTTTTTGACATTACCTAACTTACTACAACCACTAATCATAGAGGTGTATAAATGAACATCTGGCTCTATGCCTTTCCCTTCTATTTCCCTAAACAACCTATCAACCTCTTTAAGATTGCCAATATTACAATACCCGTTAATCAGTAGAGTATAACTCGTCACATCAAGATCCAACCCCTCTTCCTCCATAGCCACCAAAATCTCCTTCAGAGCCACAAAATCTGGCTTCTTCATACAAGCATCTAATAATGTGTTGTAAGTGTACACATTTGGTTTCACCCCTTTACTAACCATTTCATCCATGAGTTTTCTTGCCTTGCTAACCTCTCCTACTTTACACAACCCGTCTATAACCATCGTCATAGAGTACACCGTAATTCTCACATCAAATTCAACCATCATCTCGAAAAACTCAACCAGTGAGTCATACTGTTTTCGTTTTTTCATAGCAAGTAAGTAAACCATACAAGATCTATCATCTATCTCAAACCCACCATTCTTCATATACTCAAAAACCTCAAGAGCATCCTTAAACCTCATACTATCAACATATACCCTAAACAACATGTCAAACATCTTCCCCATAACTTTATGTTCTACATGATTCTCACCCAAAAAAGAAGCTACTTCTGAAATTGGTTTCCTTAAACTATCATCAGAAGCAACTGTATGCAATATACTTTTGGCTTCAGCAAACTTCCTGGCTTTAAACAAGCGCAAACACAAGGCTATATGTGATTCAAGATTGGGTCTTTCGAAAGATTTATTTTTTTGGAGAAATTTGAAGAAACTTAAACAAGATTGTGTAGGGACAGATGGGTTTGAAAAAACCAGATGGGTTACTTGGGGATTGAGGTAGGAAGTTAGAGATGGGGGTATTTCCTTTGTAGAACTGAAATTTATCAGAGTATTGGAGATCAATTTAGCAATTTCTTCATTTGGTTCTTTGGGAAAAAGTTGTTTTGCAGTTTGGTAAAACTTTTGAGTCGACATTTGAGAATAAAACTGAGATTTATACAATGGAAGTTTTATGAGTTTAAAGAGATTACCGGAAGGATGACATGTTTTTTCCCGGTGACGGAGTCCAGTTCCCGGCGACGTTTTGTTTCTTCAGTAACTGGGGAAGACGGGTCAGCTGAATTTTAGCCTTTGTATAGTTTTGAAAGAGCTTAAAATTTGGCCCAAATTCTTCTTGAAACATCCATTAAGTCCCTTTTTTAAAGTTGTGTTTTTGTTTTTGGTATCCCATTCGATGTCTGTTATTCACATTGAATTCTTCTCAAGATCCACGAAAAGTTTCAAATTGAGGATAAAATCGCTTTATAAGTTTCACGGAAAGTTCAACGCTCCATAAGTTTCATGAGAAGTTTCAACGGAAAGTTCCACATTTAAATGTAAAACGCTTCATAAGTTTCATGAGAAGTTTCATATCGAGGATAAAGTGTTTTCTAAGTTTCAGGAGAACTAGAACCTTCTCAACTCTGATCAAGGATGAAGGACTGTGTAATTAGTGATAACTCCTCTTCATCGACTCATTGGTTCAAAAAATTCTTTTTAGTACAAGGCTTTCTCATGGTGAAAAAAACATTATCAAGTGTGGTTTTCTGTGTTTTTAATTCTTATAATCTGTTATTCTTTTTATTTGTTGATTTTAAAGTGAGAAAAAAACGAATGTAATTATTTCACATCACATAATATTCCTAAATAAAAGCATAAGAATTTCCAAAATATACAACAATGTTGAATACATTCCCTTCGTTTTACAGCTGATTCTAGTGTTAGTTGACAAAGGAACTGAACATTTCAAGGTAAAATAACCAAGAAACATATCATTAGAATGTGGCATAAATGTAGTATTCATGTCATGCTCTACTTCCTCTTAAATTCTTTCAACATTGTCTTCATAGCTCAGCATCTTCATCAACACTTCTCTTTAGGGTTTACAACTCGCCGTTCCACTTAACTGTAATTGGATCTTCTCTATATACTCTTATCTATGTAGGATATACATGTATCACCAAGGTTGGAAAAATCCAAAGGTATATCATTGAGTACTGCGGCTAAAAGAATGAGAAGATTAATTCTTACGACTTTAAGGATCATCTGTATGTCTCAAACCTTCCAAATTTGAAGTTGAATGCAAAGGCTTGAAATTCCTGTAGGATCAGAACTTCATTATCTTCATACTTTTCAGCAGGCAATTACTTGCTTTGACGTCAAATCTCCAAACCTATTGCTAGATAAAAATCTCAAGGCTAATGTTTTTGATTTTGGGACTATCAAGAATTGGTCCAGAAATTGATCAAGCAGTGGAAGGAAGTTTTTTATTACTTGATCCAGAGTATTTTACAAGGCAACAACTAACTGGGAAATCTGTGGCAAGCCTGTGGGTATAGTTGTCAATCTCGTATTGAAGGCAAGATAAAACTAGAGTCTTTGCTAAATTTTGTAAAGACTTCCAAGAAAATGCTTGTTCTGGTGTAAATTGATCCACCCTGCGAAAAATTATATGTATTGTAACTCTAAAAAAATGATAAAAGAACAAGGTAGTCACTTTGTTGATATTTCATGTTGATTCAAGTATTTCTTTTTTGATAAAGGTAACAGTATGTTGATTCAAATGATAGCAAGTTATTATATTCTAATGTCATCTGAATACTCACAGATGTCATCGAGCTCCAGTCTTCTTAGATCATAGTCTAAATGAAGGAAATCAAGCAGCTAAAATCTGAGCTGCACTTTTGCTCTTCTTTGGGTGATCAAATCGATATCAACCTTGAGTTTATAGCAGACAATGTCCGTGGACAACACTAAGATCTGCAGTAACAAGCTAGGCACACCGAATTTCTGCAGGATGTCCTGCACCATATAATTCAGTTTGCTCAAGTAAAACACCATGAAGAAGTGCAAAACAATCTGTTATACCTCCAATTAGCTAAGTCTGACTTACATGAAGTTAAAGACTTACAAGATAGTATATCCACAAGTGCAGGGTATTTAACAACGAGTGTTAGGCCTGCCTCTATCATCTGATTATATACTCTTTTGATAGGCCAGAAATCATCATTGTGTAAGTCACCAAGTCCGATCTGGAACTAAACCCTTTGTAAGAATCTCGATCGAAAGCTTCAAAGCAGCATCTACTTTTTCTGATATGCACATGTACATCTTAGAATACAAACTCTGGACATAATAGAAGCATTCTACAACAATAAAATATACAAAAGCACAAGTACAATAGCTAATAGTTCAAGTCTGTGAATTCCAGTTTAATTTAAAAACAATCTGCTATATACACTTCTGACTGGCTAAATCTAATCCAAATAAAGTTCACTATGTAAAAGTTTATAGAGAAGAATTTCTCACTCTAAGTGCAGAGTATGCAGCAGCATCGGGTATTACGCCTGCCTCTATCATCTGATTGTATAATCGGAGGGCTTCACCTGATCTGCCTTCTTTTGATAAGCCAGAAATCACTGCTGTGTAAGTCACAACATTCGGAACTAAACCCTTTGTAGGCATCTCGTTGAAAAGCTTCAGAGCATCATCTACCTTTCCTGATTTGCATTCCCTATGTACAAGTGAGGTGTATTTTTTAGCAATATTTCCCACCTTGCAACAACCATCTATCAGGGCAGTGTACGTTACCGTGTTAGGCTTCACTCCCTTAGTTTCCATCTCAATAAGTACCTTTATTGCTTTAGCAATATTTCCCACCTTGCAACAACCATCTATCAGGGCAGTGTACGTTACCGTGGTAGGCTTAACTCCCTTAGTTTCCATCTCAACAAGTACCTTTTCAGCTTTAGCAGGATTTCGCACCTTACAATAACCATCTATCAGGGCAGTGTACGTTACTGTGTTAGGCTTAACTCCCTTAGTTCCAATCTCACTAAATACCGTTTTTGCTTCAATGAAATTTCCCTGCTTGCAGTAACCATCTATCAGGGCACAGACACTGTTTGTTGTTGTGTTAGGCTTAACTCCAGCAGTTTCCATCACCCTAAGTATCCTTTTCGCGTCAACAATTTTTCCTAGCTTGCAATAACCATCTACCAGTGTAGTGTATGTTGCCGTGTTAGGCTTAATTCCCTTAGTTTCCATCTCAATAAGTGCCCTTTTTGCTTCCACAAAATTTCCCTGCTTGCAATAAATATCGATCAAAGTTGTATAACTAATTGTATCTGGAGCTACACCTCGATCCACCATCGAGAGCAACAAACTTTTTGCTTCATCATACAATTCTAGCTTACGCAGGCCCGTAGCAATTATATTGTAAGCATTTGCATCAGGCTGATGTCCTTCACCCTCCATAATTGTCTGTAGCCTCAGTGCTTCATCCACATTACCCTGCTTACAGTAACCATCCATCATCGTATTAAATATGACCCGGTCTACACTAATTCCCTTTCCTTGCATCTCATTTAGTAAAACTTCAGCTCCTTGCATTAGTCCAGCCTTGCAGAAGCCATTTATCAAAGCTCCATATGTGTGACCATCAGGAATGAGGTCTCTCTCCACCATTTCAACGAACGTTGAAAATGCCTTCATAACATTACCTAACTTACTGTAACCACTAATCATGGAGGTGAATAAATGAACATTTGGCTCTATACCCTTCTCTTCTATTTCCTTAAATAACCTCTCAACCTCTACAAGATCGCCAAAAGTTGAATATCCTTTAATCAGAAGTGTATAACTAGTCAGATTGAGATCAAAACCATCCTTCTCCATTTTCCTCAAAATTTCCTTTACAGCCACAAAATCTTGCATCTTCATATATGCTTGTAACAATATGTTATAAGTATAATCACTTTGTTTCACCCCAGTACTAGCCATTTCATCCACGAGCTTTCTAGCCTCACAAACCTCCCCCATTTTACACAATCCATCAACTACCACCGTCATCGAATAAACTGTAATTTTCACATTAAACTCAATCATCTTATGGAAAAACTCGAACAACGAGTCATACTGCCTTTGCCTTTTCATAGCAAGCAAGTAAACCATACAAGCTCTATCATCAATTCTAAAGCGCCCTTTTTTCATATAATCAAAAACTTGTAGAGCTTCATTAAACCTCATGTTATTAACATAAACACTAAATAACATATTAAACATCTTCCCTATAACCTTACACTTTACATGATTCTCACTCAACAAAGAAGCTATTTTTGAAACTGGTTTCCTCAGACCATCAGTAACAACAACAGCATTCAATATATTCTCGGCTTCAGCAAACTCCTTGGACTTTAATAAGTCTACAACTACGGCTAAATGGGTTTCAAGATTGGGACTTTTCTTGAAATTGAAGAAATTTGAGCAAGAAGAAGGGGAAGGGGGGAAGAGGGAGATTAGTTTGGCAATTTCTTTAATGGGTCTATTGGGGAAACGTTGTTTTATCGGTTGGTAGAACTTTTGAGTCGACATGTGAAGAACAACTCAATACCTATAAACTTGAAGAGTGCAATTTGAAATTTTCATTTCTGAACTTCAGAAATATTGGTTACCTCTATTAACGCAACTGAACATACCCTGTTTTCCTTCGAGCTAGAGATATCCTTTTTCCCGGCGAGCTGGAGATACCTTGTTTTCCGGCGAGCTTCGGCGAGTTCCCGGCGAGCTGGAGCAAATTAATAAAACTGTAATTTGAAGGTTTTAAGAGAACTTGGAGAAAACGGCTGTGAAGAATTTTGATTGAAATGCAAAAGAGGTCTCATAAAAGGTATACAAATTGACCCTCTATACTTTTGAAAAGTTACATTTAGTCCTCATATTTAACGTTTTTCTACTAATTTAGTCCAATTATTCCTCTCCATCAACTGAATTTCAATTGTCAAATTTAGCACCTCGTGGAACTTAAATTTGTCATTATTTTATTTAGACATATAAAATATAACTTATTCTAATTAAAGTTTCGAACACATGATAAATGGATATAGTAATAAGTAAATTTTGTTCCGTTGATTTTTCATATTTTTATTTAATTATCTCGTAAAAGATACATGAAACTCTTCTTAAAAAAAAGAAGATTTGAGGCAGGTTTCAAAAGCACAAGTACAATAGCTAATAGTTCAACTCTGTGAATTCCAGTTTAATTTAAAAACAATCTGCTATATACACTTCTGACTGGCTAAATCTAATCCAAATAAAGTTCAGAATGTACAAGTTCATAGAGAAGAATTTCTCACACTAAGTGCAGAGTATGCAGCAGCATCGGGTACTACGCCTGCCTCTATCATCTGATTGTATAATCGGAGGGCTTCACCTGATCTGCCTTCTTTTGATAAGCCAGAAATCAATGCTGTGTAAGTCACAACATTCGGAACTAAACCCTTTGTAGGCATCTCATTCAAAAGCTTCAGAGCATCATCTACCTTTCCTAATTTGCATTCCCCATGTACAAGTGAGGTGTATGTATAGACGTTAGCTATCAAGTCCTTAGATTCCATCAGAATTCTTAGCTTATAAGCTTCATTCATCATACCTTTCTGGCAATAACCATCTATCAGTGCAGTGTATGTATTGGTGTTAGGCTTAACTCCGTTATTCTCCATCTCAATAAACGCCTTTTTAGCTTTAACAAAATCTCCTTGCTTGCAATAACCATCTATCAACGCAGTATATGTTGTCGTGTTAGGCTTAACTCCTTTAGTTTCCATCGCAATAAGTGCCCTTTTTGCGTCAATAAAACATCCATGCTTGAAATAACCATCTACCAGGGCATTGTACGTTCCCGTGCTAGGCTTAATTCCCTTAGTTTCCATCTCTCTAAGTGTCCTTTTCGCTTGAACAAAATCTCCCTGCTTGCAGTAAATATCAATCAAAGACGTATAAGCCAATACATTTGGAGCTACACCTCGATCCACCATCGACAGCAACAACCTCCTCGCCACGTCATGCAAATCTAGCTTACGCAGGCCAGTAGCAATAATATTGTAAGCATTTGCATCAGGCTCATGTCCTTCATCCTCCATAATTCTCTGTAACCTCAACGCTTCATCCACATTACCCTGCTTACAATAACCATCCATCATCGTATTAAATATAGCTCGATTAATCCAAATTCCCTTGCTTTGCATCTCATTAACCAGAACTTCAGCTTCTTGCATTAGTCCAGCCTTACACAACCCATTTATCAAAGCCCCATACGTATGACCATCAGGAACAAGTCCTCTCTTAGTCATTTCGTCGAACACTTGATATGCCTTCCTAACATTACCTAATTTACAATAACCACTAATCATAGATGTGTATAAATAAACATCTGGCTTTACACCCTTCTCTTCAATTTCCATAAATAATCTCTTCATTTCTCCAAATTCTCCAAAATTTGAATAACGTTTAATCAGAAGTGTATAACTTTTCGGGTCGAAATCCCATCCTTCCTTCTCCATTGTCCTCAAAATCACCTTCACAATCAAAAAATCTGGTTTCTTTATACATGTATTTAATAGTTTTTTATAACTGCAACTATTTGGTTTCACAAATTTATCATCCATGAATTTTCTTGCCTTATGAAACTCCCCCATTTTACACAATTCATCAATTACCACTGTCATCGAATAAACTGTAAATTTCACTTCAAACTTAACCATCTGCCGGAAAAAACTCGAACAAGGAAGCATATCGTTTTTGCCTTTTCATAGCAAATACACCATACGAGCTCCATCATTAATCATTTATTTCAATAGTTACCGGCGGAAAACTAATGTTAGTAGTAGAGGAGCAGTTTCCCGGCGAAAAGATGCAACAGACATGTTTTCCGGCGACAGTGACTGATTCCCGACGAGGCAAAAAGGTGTAAATTGGAGTTCTTCAGGACTCGAGGGAAATATGGTGAAATGAATTTTAGCCCTCGTATGGTTTTGAAAGTGTCAAAATTGGCCCCATATACTTTCAAAAGGTCCAATTAAGTCCTCATATTTAACAAGAAGTCCTTTTTAACTATTTAACTCACTTTAGTCAATCATTTGTGTAATTATCCCATTTTATCAATTTAATTTTAATCTCATATATGCAGTTAAAAACAATTTCAAATAGTTAATCCTCTAATTCAGTTTCAATTTATTTGTCCTGCTATCGTTTTTAATTTATAAAAAAAGAATCATCTTTTAGTGCATTAGATGATTCTTTTAAGGACAATAAGAAAGAGTGTAGAGAATTGAATGGAATATATACTCATACAACAAATGAAGTAACCTTGATTCTTTGAAGTTTGAATCATTATATTGTTAGCATAAATTTTGGAACAATCACTAATTACATAAAACTATTGCAATAACAATAATAACATATCTAATGTACGTAAATATTATCTCTATCTTGTAAAGATCGAGAGAATGTTTCTGAAAGATCCTTCACTTCAATAAAAATTATATAAAACTAGAGAAACAACTCATATATATATAGGTACACGCTTCAAGAAACAGAATGAATTAAGCGAAGAATTGAAAACCTATTTAACTTTTTGTTGTTCTCCATGAACTTGAAGTTGTTTGTGCAAACATCATTTAGTGATTGATGATGATGATCAGGGGGTTCTGCAAGAACTTGAACTTTGACAATAGATCCATCTTTGATATTATAAACAGATAAAAATTGATCACTTTTCATTTCTTTAGACTTGTGATAAAGTCTCATGTATTCATCTCCCCATACCTTTTTTATAATTTTCATCAATTCTCTTACACTACTTTTTTCTCTAACTTGAGCATAGAATTCTGATGTTGGAGACTCAAATTTGATCTTCATAATTCTTTGTTCTCTAGCCATTGTTTGTATAAAATAGGGGAAAGAAGAAATTGAAGATTTAAGTAATATAAAGTTGTCTTGGAATGTTTAGAGGATATGTCAATGTTATTGAGTGTATATATATATACTATAAGTATAAATAAGATTTTGGGATGGGATATTGGTACTTTGCTTAATGGGATAAACATAATAATCTCTCTTTAATTATTTAAGATTAATTTTGTCACATTTTTAATTTGAGGTGTTAATAATTATTACATTGTTTTATTTTAGAGAAAATGCACAAGTACCCCCTCAACCTATACCCGAAATCCCAGTGACACACTTATACTATACTAAGGTCCTATTACCCTCCCTGAACTTATTATATAAGTAATTTTCTACCCTTTTTCGGCCTACGTGGCACTATCTTGACAAAAAAGTCACCCAGTGTTGGGCTCACAAGATAGTGCCACGTAGGCCGAAAAGGGGTAGAAAATTATTAATAAAATAAGTTCAGGGAGGTAATAGGACCTTAGTACAGTATAAGTGTGTCTCTGAGATTTCGGACATAGGTTGAGGGGGTACTTGTGCATTAACCCTTTATTTTATATAGAAGATAAGATAACGTAATATCTAATGAAATATCTTAACTCAGAAGATATTTTTTGATTATTCCATCTCACGTATTAAACGATTTATTAAAAACTTAATTTTATATTGTGATTTAAATTATCTCACACGCTATTACTGTTTCTTAATAGACACAAAATGTAATAGTATTCACATGAATATATATCTATTCAAATATATATTATGTATCTCAATTTTTGATGGTATATAAAAGAGGCAGATTTAAAATTTTAAATCTACTAGTTTAATCGAATTCTTTAGGTACCGAATACCACATGATGACTAATACTTTAAAGCTTTGTAAACAAAAAAAGAACAAATATTGAAATTGACAAAAATGTTTTAATCTTTGTACTTTATTCCTTTCTTTCCACTTAAGGCAGCGACCTTTTTTTTTAAGGGATTGGTAGCAAACTTAATTGGATTGGATTGGAGAAAAACAATGCATTATCTACTTTTTAGTCAATAATAATTCACTCTTTTGATTAGTATATAAATATAATTCTAAATTAGACGTATTTTATTCAGAATTATCCTGAAACATCAATTATCGTAATTATTAATTCCTTGAACATTTATCCTCATAACTATAAATGATTTTAATTCATAATATATACGATTTCATATCGAAGCTTTTGCACAAACCTAAATTTTCTTAGTTGGTAGTTTGCAAGTTGTTGGCTGTTGGATTGGTTACATAAAATAAGAAGACTAGTAGGATAAATTTTGAGATATTTTTTTATCCAAACTTAAATTTGTTAGGTGTGAGTGATGATTATTTTGTTGGACAAATTTTTCTTCAAATGCGGCAACTCGCACACAACTCCAAAAGTTTGTTAGGATTGATATAGATATTTTTGAACTAATTTGAGTTTTTTCAAAAAATTATATTTTAATCCAAAACTTTTTGTGGTTATATTCTTTTTTAAAGCTGTATAAACGGGCGGCACATCGATGATTCGAATTAGGGTTTTATTTCATCAATTATATATTGTAGTTTCTTAAAACTAATGTAAGTCGACTAAGTATATAATAGCAATTGACTGTAAGTTACAGAAAAATTTTAATTCATATATGCCCCTCTTAAGTTTCGATAAGTGGTCTATGGTCCCCTTAGATATTATGTAAATTGTATTTTTCTATCCATGAATATATATTTTTTGTCGGGAACTCTTTACTGACGAATCAAATTTCAATAATGTGTTTATCGCAATATCTCTCGTACGTGAATTTTTTTGGTGATTATGTCTTTCTAGGCTTCTACTTCCTTATATTTTTTTTGAAAAAAAAAAAGAACTGCAGATCCTCCCAGAAAAAGAAAAAAAAATTATAATAAAATAACTAATTAAGAAACTCACAAAATTAGTGGTTGGATGAATTTTTATAAAAGAAGAAATAGGGGTCTTAGATTGACTAAAAGGAATTTCCCTTTTTCTTCCGTACTAAATCGGTTCCCTTTCAATCAGATATCGCGTAAGACTTATTCAGAAAGAAATAATTTCTAACAAAAATTTTATTTATATTCAAGAAAATCGAGACTTCTAATTATGAATTCATGAAGGATAGATAAATTATATCTATCTTATTACAATTCACAGCCCTAAATAATAAAAGGATTTATTTTTATTGAACTACCATTGCTCTCCTCTTGACTATTGGTTCATAAACTAATTCTTAAGTTGGGAGCGAGGCGATTCAAAGATCTAAAGTCAGTACATTTAAAATCGAAATCCAATCGCAAAGCATAACGATAAAAAACAAATAAATTAAATCATCACAAAAATTATAAGCATATAAGAAAATCATATCACAAGATAAAAATTTCCCATTTGATCAATCCAACAACATCAAATTACATTTTTTTTCCCATCAACTTAATACCATAACCTCTAGTCCTACACCACCACAACCTCTAAGAAAAAAAAATTAATCTTAGATAAACTTACAAAATTTAATCATATTTTATGGTTCTTCAGCAAAAACAGTGACTTTGATAATTGAGCCATTTGTAACACCATATGTAGACAAAGTTTGATCACCCTTCATTTCAACAGAATTATGGCTAAGTAACATATAGTCACTTCCCCATACCTTTTTCACAATTTTGATCAAATCTTTCACTTTATCACTTGCTTTCACTTCAACATAAAATTCAGAAGTTGGTGACTCAACTTTCACTTTGATTTTTTGTTCTGCTCTAGCCATCTAGGGTAAAATAAAATAAAAAAAGAAAAAAATGTTGATAAAATAATGAAAAAGGTACAAGTTTTTATAGAGAAAATTTTAGTTTTACTCAAAAGCCAGCTGTATCCTAGGCATAATATATATATATATAGACAAAAAGTTGTCAAAGATAAAGACAAAATTAAAACATTGGCTTAAATGTTTTTTGATTTGGTTGGTTGGTATTTTGAATAATTTTATCTCTTTAGATAAAAAAGAAATAAATATAGTCAAATCTCTCTTTAATGAAATACTATTTATTTGAATAATTTTTTTGGACTGCTATAATAAAATGATCTTATAAAATAAATGTCATATACCATAATATAAAAAAATGAATTCCACAAAAAAAAATGGTGGTTTTTATTAATGGAGAAATCTGATTATATAAATTTGAATTATATATTAAATATGTTATTTGTTTGATTTTCTTTTGTTCCTATCACATAACATAGAAAATTAGCTTCACTTTTTTTTTTTGCCATTATAATGTAATGTGTTAGCTTCAATTATTATTTTTTGCCCCTATAATGTAATGTTTTTATTGGTTTTGATCTTGTATTGTATTTCATATTCTTTTAAAATATTGTTATAGAGTTTTTTTTATTTCTTTTTACAAACGGTAAAGAAAATATGTAATTGTTGTAAAAGGACTGATTGTATTTAAAATTATATGTTTTGTATAACAAAAGTTTGTTTTTTTTGGAAGAAAAAAAATGTTTTCCATGATGTGATATTCATTTTATGTGTTTGATTACCATAAAATCCATCAATACAATTGTTAATTTTTTTTAAATATTAAAATTATTTAAAAATAACAATTGATGTTAAAATAAATGGTATATCTATCTAAATGACTAGAATTTCATACAGATACGTTAAAAGGTTATTTAAATAAACGTGAGCCTCTTTTTTTAATTATTATTTTTGTTTACCATATAGTATAAAAATATTGATTTTAAAGTCTTAAATCTTAAAACTTTTAATGTAGTTCAAAAAAGGGAAGATTTAAAAAGCAAAATTTTGGTCAACTGAGTAAAGAATAGTTATATTTATAATAATTTCAAAATCCTCAATATTAGGATAATAACTAAATAAAAATTTATTTGAGAAAAATAATAAATAATAACTTTGTCTATGATTAAAAAATTTAATAGAGGAAAATATACAATTAACAGTAGATATATTAAAGATTAACAATTATTTATCTATATTATATTTAAAGTATGTACGTGAATTTTTATTTTAGGTTTTAACCTTGATTCTTTTAGAAGGATTTTGGGAGAAAACTTTGGAAAATACACCTGATTTTTTTAGTATTTCATCTGGAGATTAGGAATTAGTGATTATTATCAAACATTTAGTAATCACAATTATGGTATAAGTAATGACGAAATTACTAATTCCAAAATTAAAAATTCAATCAAACTATAAATATAATTATTCTGAAATTATTATTTTGTAATCCCACCGATCAAATCAATCCTTAGAAAGCTTTTGCTTTCCAAAATTACTTGTTTGGATCGATTTAAATGAGTGAGCAAATTCACAATTCAGTATTATTTTTCGTATAAAATAGCTTATCCTTTTATCACCTAAAGGACAAAGTCGTTAAGGTTCGATAAGAATATGTCATTTTGGACTTCTTGTAAATAACAAAATGTTCTAATCCAGCAAAAAAACAATATAATGCGTGAAAATTTTTCTTTTTCGAAAAATAGGATTTTTTAAGAAAAATTGGTAAATAAATTTATGTGAATATTTGATTATTATATACTTATATTTGTCCATAAATACTACATAAAGGTATTTTCTTTTCGTACACAACTCAAGTTGCGCAGTATTGTTGCCAAGCATATATATCATTCGTAATTGATTGCATAGTTTCCCTTATATATATTGACAAAAAAAAATATTCTCAAATAAATTTCGAAGAATCGATCATTATTCTAAATACTATAAACATAAAACTATTGTTCAATTTTTATAACGTCAAAATATAGAGGATGGAGGTTTTTTTATCATCAAATTTTTATGTGTAATGCGTGTGTCGCCATATCTTTCAGATGACAATATAATTACTCATCGTATATAAAACTAATATTTAATTTAGACGAGACTCAAATGTCTTAAATAATATTTCTAGGTAGTGGGAATATCACAGAAAACTTGCTTTCTCCGTGATCATTTGAAGATTATTTAAAATAAATATTTCTTTATAAGGGGGTCAAGTGTTCGAGCTGAAACATGTTTTTTTTCAAGTGGTTAAAAAAATTATTTATTTCCAGGTGCGGAAAATAAGAACAAATGAAATTCAATTACGCAAAAGAATTAATTAAATAAGAAAAACTAGTTAGATTCAAAAAATAATTATTATAGAGGACCAAAGTAGGTGGGGTATAAAAAAATATGCAACAATATCACACGTGGGATTTTATATTTGTGTGATTTTGACATTTTTTTTTGAAAAATTGTCTTAGTAATTTTATAATATATATACATGAGAAACTTCTCTTATATAAAGAGAATTCAACAATTTATGTAGATAAAATAAATAGTTTATTTTGTTTATTAATATAAGAGTATAATTTTTTTCTAAGCATGGTGTAATATTAAGGTAAATTTCATAAATAGCCACTTATTGGTCTTTGTAATTGTTAAAAAAAAATTTGTTATATAGTTTCAAATTTGAGAAGTGACAAAAATGGTCCCTTATCTTTGATAATAGATTCAAATTAGTCCTCTAATTATTATTTAAGCAGTTAATGGTCATTTAAGATCACCAAAAGTGAGCACTTTTAATATTTACCAAACTATAATAGCTATATGAGTTTCCGTTTGATATTTTATATCTTCACAATTAATTAAAATTTAACCATGAAAATCTGAAAAATATTAGATAGAGATTTTTAAAAAAATCTCACTTTAAAGAAATTAAAAGATCAAAACTACTCAAATAATATGTAAGATACTATTTAAATCTAACGTAAAAAACAAAGAACAATTTTAAATATTTTTTAAAAATTTTACTTGTGAAATTGAAACTCCACGATAATGATATTAAGAAATTTTTCAATATTTTGAGTTTTGCCTTTACTTTAACCTTTAGTAGGTAGCCTTGTCTCATTGCTAGAGGATATAAGATCAACAATATGGGTTGTATAGTACGGTGATGAGACTGTTTGATCCTTAATTATAAGCTTCAAATTTAAATTCTAAATATGGAGAAAATTCTCGTAAAAACGTCACTCACAAGTGAACCCTGTAATATTTCAAGTTTAATCAAAATTTCAATATAACTTATTTAACACCGATTAAAAAAAAAACCAAGAGGATATGGGAATAGGATAATGCTTTTCTCAACCTAAGGAAAAAGACATAGGCCGGTGGAAAATTTGATGCAAGTCATATGACGTGATATGTCCCCATTCGGAATATATAGAAAATCTTACTAACAAGTTAGTTTGAATCGATTAATTTTTTTAAATTAAATATTTCATTAGAATATTTATCTTTTTAAAAAATATAAACGATAAATCTATCCAAACAGGCTTTACTATTTACTAGGTGAAATATGAAATGAAACATTTTGGTAATTGATTTTCAAGGGCTATGAAAAAGCAAAGAGTCACGAGCCAAGTAGGACTAGGGTGTATGTTTTTTAATCTTTTTGTTTATTTGTTAACGTCTTTAGTAAATTTGTATTACAACAAACCATGAATAAGTACTCAAACGTAACAGTAATAATAAATAAGCCAATACTTTTGTGTATTTTTATTATATTTAGTTATTATATATAAGTGTCAAAAAGTTCACTAAATTACAAGGTAATCTAAATGGCCTTCCATCAAAACATGAGAATTAAAATATATACCTAGGTAATAATATTACCAAAGAAAAGGTTATATTCTTTGAAGGATAAAGTTAAAAAAAAACGTATTTCATAAATTATAGAAAGATGTGTCGCGTAAATTACAAAAGAGGAGATATTTTAAGATAGTTGTGTAATTCAAATAGTGGACTTGAAGAGTCAACAAAGGCCTTTTATACCAACTGGCATATCTAGGGCCTTAAGTAAAGAATACTCAAAGTAGCAATGGGCTGCCTTATTCATTAGGGCTGACAATATTCTTATTCAAATTTGAATAAAAAAATGTTTAATTTTTATAAATTTCATGTGTTAGAGCTTATTGTAAAATTCTCTTAAAAATTATGAATTTTGAGTACATCGCTCAATTTTCAGATGCATCATTGAACATTCATATACATATGCAAAGAATATATCAAAGAGGGGGATATATCAGAGAATGGACAAGACATCCAGATACATAGGGTAGGAACGTATCAGAGAGGGGATACAGTCGGGATAAATAGTGGAGGGATCAGGGCTATATCCGAGAGGGAAGTGATTATTCAAGAAGGGATAAATGATAAATTTTTTTTAGAGATTATGATAAAATAAAATGTAAATTAATAATTTTTCCTTAAAAAATTATATGATAGGAACATCTTAATCATATATTTAAATGCCCAAATTAAACAAGTTATACTTTGAGTGTGTAAGTTTAATTAAAACTTACTAACATCGTCAATATTATTAAGCCAATATAATATGAAGAGTTTATTCCAATAAACAAAAGATTCTCTTATTTCAAACTCAATCCAACTAATTCCTTATCTTTCATAGTTTGAACAAAAAAAAAAAAAACTTATAATGTCTTTCTAATTAGGGGATTTCTATTTTTTTTTATTGGACAGTTCAACAATAAATATAAAAATATAAGATTAGAGAATATATTCTTGTTCAAAACAATTTTAAAAAAAGTTTACTTAGGAGGAAAGTATAGTACTATATGTATTTTTAGTGAATCAACATGTCACCAACTACATAGCTTTTTCCTCTCTCTTTTTTTTCCCATACTTTTACTTTATTTTGTATTTATTTAAAAAAAAAAGAGTCATTTTTGGCTTCCTTTTGAGTAATATTCTCCACTAAGAAAAAATAAAATACCATTCTATCACACGATTAAGCAACTTATGTTGTTCACAAAAACTATTTAACACAATTATAACATATTTGGTTAATCTTATAAAATCAAAATTATTTAAAAGTATTTGTTATCAAACATACGTTTCGAAAAAAAATACTCCTATAGTGTAGTAATTTATATTTAACTAATTAATTTAAAAAAATTCTTATCAATATTAGCGCGATCAAGATTTCAAAAAAGTTTTTGAGTAAAACACATTTTATCTTTTTCCTAAAAACTTGATCAAACTTATCACCTCTCTAAAATAATAATAAAAGTAATAAAAAAACACTTTCTGACTTCTCAAAAATTTGACAAAACAAGTTGGTAAAGCACATGGAAAAGTAGACATTCTATTTACACTTGGATGTTGCAACCTGATTTCCTTTTGCCTGTATAAATAGAGGGTAGCATTTGCAAAATAGAAACAAATACTTGCAAACTTTGCATCAAAACAATTGTTTATATTTTTAATTTTATACACCATCTTTCAATATGCAAAAGCAAGAAAACCAAGTAAATCAACCACCTCCACTAGGTATGTGTATGTATATTTATTTTCCATCTATCTAGGACGAAGTTAAACTACGTGAATAAATTTATATAATATGACAAATATACGAATTTCTTTGTAAAAATTCAAGCTTCACCACAGTGTTCAACCCTCTCTTTATTTCACATTCTCAAGCACGTGCACAACAACTCATGGCGTGGGTTGGAGAGCTAAGACGAGTTCAATTGAACCTATTGTTTTCTACTCGTATTATTTTAATATATATGTAAAAAAAAAAAGTTAAAATGTGTACATGTAATAACTAATATCAAATTCATTCTAAAGTGACTTTTTTTTTTTTTTACTTTTGTATTGATTAAAGGCTATCCCATTGAACTTACTCCAAATGAGAACAAGAAGAAAAAGATGAAAGGGTGGCCAAGAAGTAAGCCAAGAGGAGAAAGAGGGTTCTTGGAAGGATGGTAAGTTAGTTAAGTAAAATTATTTGGTCTCAAATCATAAGAACATATATAGTATAGTATTCTCTAATAATTAATTATATCATGAACTAATCTAACTATACTAATTTGTCTTTTTTTCTTTTTTCTTTTGCAAAGCCTCTTTGCATTGTGTTGCTGCTGGCTATGTGAAGTTTGTTTTGACTAAAACCTTTGGGGGTACATGATTCATCTAAAGGAATCAACTTGTGTTTCTCTATTCAACTAGTGATGCACTATGCACTATACTATATGTGATTCTTCACTTTATAAATTATGTAACAAATTATGTTGTTATATTTTGAGACTTTGTATTGATGAAGTTTATGTATCTTTTCTTGTTCAATGAATAATATAATTCTTGTATTCCTCCTCCCATATCTCTCTCTCTCCACAAATACACTTGCGGAAATTGAATTTCCAAAAACACACTAACTAATTGAAGAAATTTGACATGTACTATATATACATAAAAATTATTTTAACCATATATAAATAGTTTAATTTTTCGTCGAACGGAGTTCGAATGACCCCTGGCGAAGGTGCACATGTACACATATGTGACAGAGCCATAGTAATGATTATAAATTCAAGGGATAATGCCCAAGTACCCCCTCAATCTATGCCCGAAATCTCAGAGACACACTTATAATATACTAAGGTCCTATTACCCCCTGAACTTATTTTATTAATAATTTTTTACCCCTTTTTAGCCTACATGGCACTATCTTGTGGGCCCAATGATGGTTGACTTTTTTTTTCAAACTAGTGCCACTCAATTCATGTATTTATGTTTAAAATTTTTTATGTCAAGTACGTATAGATTAAATAATTTTTATTTAGAACCGCGAGCAAGCAAAAAGGAATTGTGGTTCAGAATCTATGTATACACACATCAATCAGCTGCAGAACATTAGTGTTGGATTCATAATCTACTTGAAGAAAAAGTACTAAATACTACTGCTCAATAGTACTCATGGAGGGACCAAAATTGATTTGAAATGACATAAATATATTAAATGTGGTACATTTTGATCATAGAAATAGAGGGACCAACCTATATAATTTGTTCTTCCATCTTGCTGCACTATTATTATATGTTTGCTGGTACAAAATGACTTTAATTTCTAACATAATAACAAAAAAGGTAAATGTACATCATTATAAGTATTGCATTCTTCAAAAGTAGAGATCTATGTAAATTATTGTTCTCAAACCTATTTTGAAAACGTTATTCTTAGTCGATGGTCTATTGAAAACAATATTTATACCTTCGTTTGGATATATACCTCACCTCTTCTAACTCAATCCTACTTATGGAATCACAGTGAATATGTTACTATTATTATATTCGACACTTCTATTAATTTCAGTTAATTTTGCAACATTTTTTTGTGTTTATTTTTAGTTTACTCAAAGATTATGATAAATTGAAGGATAATCTTTTGTCTTTAACCAAAGATTTTGGGGACCCTTTTTTAATGGAATATATTATCACATGAGATCCCTAAAATTCAGATTAATCAAGATCCTAATGTGAATATCGAGACATACTTGTATATATTGACTTCAGAAATTTCATGTTACTAGTCTTGATTTAGTAAATCCAAAGAAATCTAAATTAATTTCCATAAACTGAAAATAGAGTTTCAATTCTATATATTGACGATGTAAAAGCATTTATTACATAAGTTTATTTATAAGATTAATTGTTATATTTTATAAATAAATCTCTATTCCACTTTGACATGTAAAGTTTAAAACTATATGCAACTATTAATATGTAACATAAATCCACAAAAAATATTTGATTGTAAGTTTTAAGCATTTACTAGGATAGAAAATATTTAGATGACTCTTTTCAACACGTATACTAGAAACATTGATAAGTGAGTAACCTATAACAAATGACAAATAACCTATTATAGCATGTAAATTATCGTAATTGTTAATGTATATAACTTAAATCACTCTGATTAGCAATAAATTACCAATCAATGAAATCACATTACATTTTAATGGCAATGTGGGTATGTCACATTTCTATACATAGATAAAGTTATTTCAAGGTAATTATAGTACAAAAAGAATTTATTTATACTCAAGTCAAAACCCAAATAATTCGCTTAAAGAATTACAGCATCATACATTCTGGATACGATAAAAATAACTTTTAACGGCGATAAATAAACACATTAGTAAAGAGTATTAGAATCTTTACCGGCATTAATTTAGTGTCATTATATTCAATGTTGCTAAAGACTTTAGAGATATATACAAAGAGTGTTGATTGCAGTTAAATATGCATATGAAAATGAAGCTATTACCGTTAATTAATTGCCGTTAGATCATTTTAAGATAGTTTCTCTAATTTTGACTTCAACAAATGATACAATTTCAAGCAAAGACATGACACAATGATAATTTTACAATGTTTGACGAACTATTTACAGATCATTTATAAGATAAAACACTAATTTTCACTATCGATAATAATATTCATGACATATACAACTTAAATCCTCGAAGAAATAGGAAATTACATACCATAATTGGAAATCGAGAAATAGATATCCGATAAAACTGTATTTGTGTGTCATCCTTTTGCAGGGGCCATGACAATAGTTTGTTTAGTCGTTTATTGCTAATGCAGCATCATCAAGATTCACATTTAATTGCATTTTAAATGTCGAATATTTGAGAATCTTAATAGTGCTGCATTTGCAAACAACGACTGTGTACACAAGATATATGATGAACAAAATTAAAGCAAATAACTCATGCTGCTGATGGAGACTAAAAAAATTATGATTTAACATTGAAATAAAAAAAAAATCATAATTGTTGTACACAAAAAAAATTGAGTGTTTCAATGACAAGATTGAAGTGATTTTCAAGAGGAATTTCTTTTATATATATAAAACCCTAAATTTAATAAGGCAAATATGTTGAAACATACTACTTTTGCAATCAATTTTCAATTAATCAAAAGTAGAATCAAATAAATTAAGAAAGAAAAAAAAGACTATCAAAGATGTTGTGAGATCTCGGATTCAAACCCTATAGATGAAAGATCCCTATCAAAGTTTCCCCTTACACGAATCTGGATTGATGGAGCTTATATAAGTATCAAATATCGAAAGCTAAGCATAAACAATCAAAGAAGAAGAAAAAGGGAAGATCTTTGTAGAGTATGATCTTCACATATATGTTGAGATTTTAGATCAACAAAAGGATATTTGACAGACATATTAACTAGATCAAAAAAACTTGATATGTGAAATCAAAAGAAAAAAATGATAATTTAGGTTTTCAAAGAATTAAAAAGACCATCCTAGTAATTAGAAGAGCCATGGCTTATGATAAAGGGGGGGGGGGGGGGGCT
>NC_028646.1:80640882-80667444 GCF_001406875.1 Solanum pennellii | reverse complement strand
GGGGGGGGGGGGGAGGACTTTGGAGTGTGCATAGATCTATGGATGCCATGAGTTAGTGAGCTTTATTGTGTGCTTCTATGAGAGAGAGAGAATATTATATGAGTGGAGACTTAGTACTACAGGGTTTTGAGTTGAATTATTCAGCCAATTAATTATTGGAATGTTTTATATTTATGTTTTATTTTAATTATAAGTACTATCATATATTAAGGTAGGTTTGGTAAGTTTAGGTTGTACAAACATAAATAGTTTTTGGATTAAAGTTTAGTAGATACTCTATTCCTTGTTTGGACGAGAGGGAGTTGTTTAAATGATAGTAAATATTCTTTATTTTCAATTTGAATGTTGTGTATTCGAGTCACTGAAGGACCAAAAAGGGGTGGGAGCTCCTCGAGTTAAAAATAATAATTAAAAAAATTTCCTTGTTTAACTAATAATTATGTGTTTGAATGGCCTTATTTTTAGGTTTTTTTTAAAAATTAAAATAGTTATGAACTATTTTATAGTGTATGAATAAGATAAAGTATATATTTTTATACATTTAGTTTTAAGCTAAAATAACAAAATAAGTCAAAAGCAAGTTAAGACTTATGAATTATGATTATAAGTCATAAGTTATAAATTCATACAATAGGCTCCAGTTATATCCCTACGGCTACCAAGTCGTGGAACAATAGTACTAGAAATAGTTAGTCCTGAATAAAACAATAAAAATGACAAAAATAATCACGAGGTCTCTCAAATCAACCCTTTTTTTCTCCTTCTAAATAAGGTGGAAGATATTTTTAAAACAAAACATTTTTTTAAAAAAAGCTATGCTACGCATATCATTTTTAATACAACAAAATAACCGTCAATATGAAATAAACTTTGTTTAAAAAGTAATTTACATCAATTTTACTATAAAATTAAAAGTCTGACTTTACATCTATTTACTGTATCGATTGATTGCTATTTTAAAAGAAGAATATTATCACTAAGTCAGGTATGTATTGTATCAACTTAGTACCATTTTGTCAAATATACAATAATATAATATAAATTTTTGTTATCAACTAGTATTGTGATGGAGTGGTTAGTATTTCTTAATCTTTAATTAAGAGAACTCGAACTTGAATTTCCCTGAATACGAAATCACCTTTATTAAAAAACATTTTCTCCTACGTGAAACTTTTTAGCGTGAATACATATATCTTAACTGAACCAGACGAAATGGAATGGGGGTACATAATACTAGTATTTTCTTAAAAAGAAAATTAGCAATATATAAGATATTTACTTCCTCATTATAAGGAGAGTTCCTAAAAATAGATTAAAAAATTAACATATTCCTATGTTGTTGGCTATTTATAACATTATTTTAACATGATAAAAAACCTCCAAGCACATGGTTCCTCGTACTATTCTTCTATGTTAGATTCCCTTTTTTCTTGTTTTTACACAATAAAAATGTTAAAGACAATTACAAAACACAATATAAATACCGATACTGATATCACATTGGGACCTGCATAATAATAAAGTCATGTAACTATACATACAACAATTTAATATTAGTTCGATGTATAATTTTTCATTTTTTTTTTTTACAAAAAAACAGTAATGTAACATAAGAGGCCAGGCTGGTGGAGTCGTATGTATAATAGTTGTAGAATTCGTGGTCCACACAGAGATAACTAGATTATTTTAATCACGCAAAATATGAAGCGTTTCTAGTATATTATTTATTTTACTTTTTTATGGTAGTTTTGTCCGGTATGCTACGATTTCTTATATGTTTTTATCATTTAAATTATGAATATGTGACACTATGTAACGACAGAGAAAGATATAATCTATCCATTTATTAAAATAATAAAATACATTATGCAAGTATACCATTTTGTCAATTTTTTTAAATTATTTTATCCAAAATTCTAACTTTGCCATTACACGAATAATCTCATTTCAAGTTAATAAAGAGAACAACCCAATGACCATGTTTATAACGTTCAAGTTTTAATTGTGTTATTTACAGGTAATACTATTATGATTATGTATAATTAGTATAAAATATATGTATATCAAGTTCTATTTTCCCTTTACTTTTCTTGAACATAATTTGGCTCTTTGTGTAAACATCCATATTTATTGTTAAAACTTAAAGAGATCATCATGTGCATTGGGCCGGCTATCTATATATGGGCCTTCATTTTGGAAACGAAACGCTCCGTCTTATAATTACTAATCACGAAAAAATATAAAAAAAAATAATTAATTTTGTTATGAAGTACTAAAATGACGAATAGATTGAGACAATTATGTTTAGAAATTTTAGATTTCACTTATAAAATTACTCCAAGTATATTATTATTGTAATTATTTTCATAAAATCACGACATATATTTTCAGTATGATATATTTGAGTGAATCTAAACGACTGACTTATGTATATCCATGAATATCATAAAAAAACTAACAGAAAAAGATAAAAACAAATGTTGTTTATTTTCATCTTATTTTATTGGTATTATTTTTAATTATAAGCCTGTCATGGCATATGCCATATGCTACGGAGAAAATTTCAACTTCACAAAATGGTAACTAACAAATGAAAAATAACAACTCCATATTTTTTTAATTGGAAAATAAATGCATTAATTTAAAAAAATTCTAAAGATTTAAAAATGTATTTTTTTCCCATATGATTAAACAAAATCTAAAGGAACCATTCATCATGTGGCATATACTTCAAAAATAAAACAGCAAAATAAGAAAGAATCAACTATTATATAGAAAACTCTTAGGACATCTTATAAGGTAAAAATAGAAAAATAAATATTTGATTCAACATCAATTGATTTGGACTTTCGTTTAATTTTCACCTAACATTCATCCTGGTCATAAATAAATCATCCAGATTCATATTCGTTCATTCAACACAATTTAACAGGGGTATATATGTCGACTTTTGTTTTTTCATTTGTTAAAGTAATTGTTATGATCATAAAGAACAATATATCCCGTCTACGGGTTTATAAGAGCCAAAAGTCTTGTAAATGTTTTTGTATTTCTTAAATTGTGCTCAGTCAAATACGTTACATAAAATGAAATGGTGAGAGTGAAAATTCATTTATATTAAGTAGCTCCTAGCCAGCGTGCCTGGAAACATAAGTTTTATACACTCCCCCTCTTTTTTTGTATTTTTTTTATTTGTATCTTAGATAAAAAATTATTCAGATAAAAAAAGGATGGTTAAAATACGTTTCGATAAACAATCGATGAAATTCAGATTAAATAAATGAACATATAGTTCAGATAAAAAAAACTCGTAAAAAATGATACTTCGACTAGATTTTTGACTATTATTATTATAAGTATATAAGTATCAAATATTCTTATTTAATTTATTTTTTAATTATTGTCTTATTTAGGTTCTTTGGTATGTTGTGACAAATTATAGAACATGGATTTTTGTTCTTCTAAGTGTGGAATTAACCATTGATAATGTCATTGCTGAATACTTTTTCGATAGGTAAGAACATCTTCCTTACTTATGCTCAAGTCATATAAGTTTAAATAATTCTCCAAGTTGCTTATACATGATTCTTAGAAAGTATATAACTCATGACACAAAAAAATTAAATAGTAGAGTAACATGATTCATATATATATATATATATATATATATATATATATATATATATATATATAGTATAATAACATGTTACAATATGTTAGTAGACTATAGTAATCGCGATTTAATTCTATTCATATATATAGTTATATGGTCATTAGTTATAAAGTTGTTACATTTTATAGCATGAAACCTAGTATAATAACATGTTATAATATGTTAGACTATAGTAATCACGATTTAATTCTATTTATATATAGTTATATGGTCATTAGTTATAAAGTTGTTACATTTTATATCATGAAACCTTGTATAGTAACATGTTACAATATGTTAGACTATAGTAATCGCGATATAATTTTATTCATCAAATCATGTTGAAGAAACGAAATAATTTTTTTTAATATTAAGGTTTAACCTTAAGCTTCGAACCGCTGGTACACTTGCTGCAACCTTTGGCATGGCTAACATATTGGCTCGACCCTTGGGAGGTCTAACTTCAGACATTTTAGCTAATCGATTTGGTATGAGAGGTCGACTATGGAATCTGTGGATCCTCCAAACATTCGGAGGAATCTTTTGTATTTTCCTTGGTATATGTCATATATACATACGTACGTTGGTAGATATGTAGACATTAACTTTTATTTACACACTTATTCCACTTTTTAAAAATTGTGATTTGCTCCGTCTCAACCCATATGATAATCTTTTTTCATTTTCAATCCAGCCACTGAAACAGTCTCGCCGTTATATCATAACCATGTTTGATATACATAGTACAATTACCTAACCTTTTTCCCCTACTAATTTAATTAAATGATAGAAACCATTCCATAAAGTGTGAAAAGCCGATAAGGAGTAAATTTAAATTTCGTACAAAATTAATAAATTATACATCACCAAAATCAAGATCCAATAAGGAAAAAACAAAACTTGCACAAACACTACAACAACAAAAAAAAATATTTTAGTAGTGATAATAAATATTTAATGTACTAAAAACAATTTAGTTTCAAAAGTTTTTATAAACAATACCATATAAAATTTTGATTATAAATACACATATCATATTATGACTGTTAAATATAATATTGTGACAGCTATAAAATATCACAAAATAATTACCTCAAAATCCTTTATTGTAGTGTAAGTCACTCAATTCTAGTACTATATATATATTGAAGTGACACATATATTACTAAAACGTAAAAACCACATGTACATTTATATTATATCCTCTTCCAACTATATATAAATGTTCTTTTTTCTTCTTTGATTTCATATCCATGGAACCAAAAGAATTTGAAATTGAAGAGAAAATTATTATTATTAGTAGTAATGCAAATCGTTGCACCGCGAAAATTTCGAAAAAAAATAGTTTGATGAAGAAGTGCAAGGATTTGGCAAAGAAGCAGAAAGCTAAGTTTTATATTCTTAGGAGATGCATAGCTATGCTTGTTTGTTGGCATGAAAGAAATGATCATTGAATTTTATAAGCTTGCAAGTTTCTTTATGAATTTTAGTATATAGTTTTTAATTTTGATTTTGGGCGTTTTATAGGTTTCATGATTAGTTTTTATGCTTTAATATTGTTTCATCTTGCTTCATAGTTTAATTTCTTGGTAAGAAGCTAATTTATATTGTGATTTCTTAACTAAATATGTGATGAAATAAGTGTTCAAGTTGCTACAAGATATATATTATATAGTATATATAACTATAGCTTTGATGCATTTAGTATTATTTTTTTAGTTTATTGTTCCCTACAAAATTATTGTGCTAGAAGTTACTCACTTCGTTTTATTTATGTTTGACTTTGCACAAATCTTTAAAAAATAGTAAAACAAAATAATAATTTTACTATATCAACTAATTACTCTTGAAGTCATATGAAATTTTAAATGGTGAAAATGATTAGTAGTTCTTAATAATAAAGGTAAAATTAGTAAAAAACAATAAATTATCTCTTGATTTATTAAATTAAACAAATAAAAATGAATATCTACTTGTAATATAAAGAATATGTAAATAAGACAGAGGAAATAGTTTATCCGATCTCAAATATTAGTCTTTGTATCAAACATAATTTATTTCAAGATATACCATGCATGCTTTAGAAGAATAAGAAATTATAATAAAACGAGAATTTTTTTAGTTTAGATAGTATTCTACTGTTGCATATGACATTTTAGGCAAATTTCACAACAAAAATAAAGATACTAGCTAGAGTGAAGTGATATATATAAGATTTAGGTATAATATAAGTTCACAAGTATAATACAATTTCGAATTCATTAATAACATAATTTAAATTATATATATTTTTTTAAATTTACTAAATAAAAAATAATACGTATCATAAACTTAGATATTTTCGAAAAGGCAACCCATGGAGTGGGCATTGCAGAAGGATGAAAGGAGCGGACAGCAAGAATCTGCAGTCTGCACCAAAACAGGGCCACTCGTGTGCACCCTTCTTATTTGGTCCACTTTTTTGGGCCCCTAAACCAATCACATCATTTCACTTTTCTTCGTTAATACGAGTTTCGTTCGTTTTTAATAGTTCAGTATTATATGAGAAAAAAAAATATATCTTAAACTATCATATGTAATACGATATTTATCAAGTATCAGGTCAACGGATAAGATTGTGTCACGTGTCTTTATTTAGTTTTTCGTTAGAGTGAAAGGCATACATGCTCTAATTTTTGAACCATAGGGGCACCAAAGTCCAAAATGTATGACGGTGGGTATAGTATTTGCATGTCATTTACAATTGTTTGAGGGTGTATTTATCCTTTTCCTCTTATATTAATTTTAACATATTTCTTAATGAATAACAAAAATTACATAATTATGCCCTTTAACTTGGTTTCGAATCACATTTATGTCCTTCAACTTTGGGTGTGCACAAGTAGAGACTTAAACTTGTATAAAGTTGAACAAATATACACACGTCTAATATGTCATCCTACATGTCATTTTTTGTCCTGCGTGGTGTCCTACGTGTATTTTGTCATGTAGGACTCATATGTTTATTTATTTAAAAGTTGGATAATTCATATGTTTATTTATTTAAAAGTTGGATAATTAAAGTGTCTGTTTATGCATGATGAAAGTTGGAGGTCAAAGTTAAAATTTGAAGCTAAATTTAGAGTCCCATATATGTATTATGCCTAAATAAAATGACAATTTTATTATATCGCTTTTTCAATACAATAGTTTTATATTTTATATCTAATTTTATTCTTAACATTAAAGATTTAAAACCTTTTAGATACTTGATAGGTTTTTAACAAAATTATAGCAAGTGCAAAATTTCCTTGAGAGAAGTCAAAACACAACCAATAGTTTAGTAGCTACGTTGTTTGGCACCAATAATTCAGTGCTAAAAAATAGTGTTTCCTAATTCAAAAAATAAAAAAAAACTCGTTGTTTGGCACCAAAGTCATATATTAAGAAAATAAAGAAATATAATGGAAGATCCAAATATAAATTAAACTGAGCAAAAAGGATCCAAAACATAAAATTATGAACTGAGAGCAGCAAAGGAGAGATTTCAATTTGCTACTCACAAGTTTTTAAACTGAATTAATACAGAGTTCCAAATGTATGTAAAATATGAAAGTAAAACTTGGACAACCTTAACTATACAGGTCATCTTCATCTGCTCCACCAGCTGAAGTTGCAAAGGGGTCAGCAGCAGTTCCAGTTGCCCCTGCAGTGCTGGTCTCGGAAAATCGGAATTCAGAACCGAAACCTCTGGACTGTTGCAACGTCTGAGCGAAAGCTTGGTACTTCCGAATATCAGCGTCACTGACACTCCTCCTGGCGTACTTCATTGATTCCTCAAAATGAGCAGCCTTGATCTCAGGTACCTCGTCTTCAACGTCTTCCTCCATGGCTTCAGGATTCTCACTTCTCCTTTTCTCCCTCTCGATATCCTGCAAACGAACATGTTAATTTTCTGTAACCAACGGATGCTAGACTAATAGTTATCAACGGACTAGAGGAGCACAGGAACTTACTTTCTCAATGTTTTCTCTGATGGCGTATTTGCAAGCACGTTGACAGATCTCTGTAATGTCAGCTCCACTAAAGCCCTGTGTATACTTTGCAAGAGCTCTTAGATCGATATCCTTAGAAAGAGGTGATTTCCTCAGGCATGCCTTGAAAATTTGGTGACGAGAATCTTCATCAGGGAGAGGAATATAAATCAATTGGTCAAGACGACCAGGACGCAAAAGTGCAGGATCAATAATATCTGGCCTATTGGTTGCACCAATAATGAACACAGTTTTCTTAGCGTTCATGCCATCCATTTCAGTAAGGAGTTGATTCAAAACTCTGTCAGCAGCTCCCCCAGCGTCTCCCGAACTACTTCCTCTCTGAAAAATTTAAGATCAATCAGTAAGATGGACAAATAAATACCACAAAGAAGCCATAGATTACTGGTTAAGAACAAGGTAACAAACCTGTGTGGCGATTGAGTCCAGTTCATCAAAAAACAGGACACACGGAGCAGATTGTCGGGCCTTGTCAAATATTTCTCTAACGTTGGCTTCACTCTCACCAAACCACATGGTAAGCAGCTCTGGACCCTTGATACTGATGAAGTTAGCCTGGCATTCATTTGCAATGGCCTTTGCGAGCAAAGTTTTACCACATCCAGGTGGGCCATAGAAAAGGACTCCCTTCGAGGGAGACATACCAAACTTCTCGAATTTCTCAGGATGCTCCACTGGATATTGAACAGTCTGCGCAACAAGTTGATTGAAAATAAAAACAATTAATGTGAAAAGAACAGCAGATTAAAAATAAATTAAAATGGTCATTTCATTAGGACCCTAAACATACCTCTTGGAGCTCACGCTTGACATTCTCAAGTCCTCCAATATCCTCCCATGAAACATTGGGAACTTCAACAACCTGCTCAGACAAAAGTTGCATAGTTAAAATCAAATGAGATTTAGTAGGTGTCATATATAGAAAATAAGAGAATCAGACTTACGGTTTCACGCAAGGCAGAAGGATTGCTCGTCCCAAGAGCAGTTTGGAAGTGCTCATTTGTCACAGCCATAGAGTTCAGAATCTCTGCATCAATGGTCTCATCCTCCAAATCTATCACGTCCATCTTCTCTCTGATGCATTGAAGTGCAGCCTCGGTACACAAAGCTGCTAAATCAGCTCCAACATAACCATGAGTGTCTTTGCAAATTCTTTCTAAATCAACCTGCAATGAAAGATCCCAAAGTTAATAAAATGCAAGTCTTGATGGAAGAAGATTTGAGAACAGTAAAAAGTTGAAAATGAAAAATTACTTCTTCAGCAAGCTTCATGTTCTTTGTATGGATACGAAGCACCTCAAGACGCCCCACTTCATCCGGAACACCAATGTCTATTTCCCTGTCAAATCTACCGAACCTTCTTAAGGCAGGGTCAATGCTATTGGGGCGATTAGTGGCACCCATAACAATTACATGGGCACGTGACTTAAGTCCATCCATAAGTGTCAAAAGCTGGGAGACAATCCTCCGCTCCACCTCTCCATTTGTCTTCTCACGTTTAGGAGCTATTGAATCAATTTCGTCGATGAAAATAATTGATGGTGCATTCTTCTCAGCTTCTTCAAATGCTTTTCTGAGATTACTTTCACTTTCGCCCGCCAATTTAGACATGATCTCTGGACCATTAATGCAGAAAAAGAACGCACCAGTCTCATTTGCAACAGCTCGGGCTATTAAAGTCTTTCCTGATCCAGGAGGTCCATACAACAAAATTCCTTTGGGAGGCTTGACACCAATAGATTTGAAGAGTTGTGGGTGCCTTAGTGGCAGCTCAACAAGCTCCCTTATCTGAGCCATTTGTTTACGCACACCACCAACATCGTCATAACCAACCTCATCTAGTCTATTCTCATCTTCCCTAATCACAGGTTCACCCTCACAAAATATTTCAGTATCAGGGGCAACGACACAGTATTCAGCAGGATCAGTCTCGATTACCTTGAACTCAACACTTCTCATTCCCCCCCTTACCAGAAAAAGATCACCCTTCCTAACCGGTCTGTATGCTTCAAGAAAATAGGCTGCAGATAAATAAAATAAAGACACAAGATCATATCAGTGTTTGTATACACAACTAGGATGTGAATACATTACTTCAACAAGAAACACGAATGCTGATTATAATTAACTGGAGATCATATTCATTGCACTCTTAGGTGTATACTGTAACCTAAGTCCAGCCTATTTATTGCATGCATACACCAAAATCAAATATCCAAATTAATAGTAGCAGTGGCAAGCTAGCAGACAGATGATATTTCAAAACACATAATACTTACGCTTCAAGTAAGCATCAAAGAGGTTCCCAGTGACTCCTTCAATGGTGTCATCAATGGGAAGAATGTGTACGCGTTTGCCATATTTGACATCAGGACACTGATGCACAGAGACAACATCACCAAGTCGAACCCTTAGGTTATTTCTGACAACCTTGTTCATCCTAATCTTTGGCACGTCACAGGTGTCATCAGCAAGGGCGATGCAGATTGTATCTTTTCTCTTCTTACCCTGTAAGGAAAAACGAAGTTTTAGACATTAAATCTAACCATAAGATCATCATCCTAATCATATTATTCATATCCCAGCATCCAATTACTATCAGACCCTTCTTGTATCACCATAATATAGTGGTATTACAGAGCAACCTGCATATTCTCAAGTAGCAAAACAGAACTGCAATCATGAGAAAGCTTAACCAAACCTATTGGTCACAGAACATGATGGAAGAAACAAAAAAGGAATGGGAACAAAAACAAACCAAAAATGTCAGCATGCACTATAACCTCTTCAAAAATAAAAGAAATAAACACAAACAGAACAAAGCTAGATTCTTTAGGAGAAAAGAGCCAATATCGAAGCTTCTCTCAGCAAAACTTAATCCATAGTCTTAGAAGTTTCAACACTTCATCATGAAATTGACTCGGAGCAAAAACAAGCACAGTCATAGAGGTAAAGACAGCTCTAAAATACCAATACCAAATTTAACCATGAACTCTATACACATCAATCATTACTATCTTCCTCAATAGTAAACCAATCAAACCCTCATTATCATGAGTGAAATTCAACCCAGAAAAGCTACCAAAGTATAGAAGTTCCACAGCAAAAACCAGAAAATTGAAGAAGCTTAAACAAAATCACGGGTAAAAATCAGATCTTGATCAAGATTATCAGAAACCCAAATTCCAAAAGATCGAACTCCATAACCCTCACACTAGCCACCATTATTGAAAACCACAATACAAAGAACTACAAAACCTATAAAACCCCTCATATAATTGATGAGCCATAAGCACACAGAAGTACCAAATCTTGATACTATTTGCATATCTAAAAACAGCCAACTCAAGTAAATTTTAACAAAATCATGGGTAAATAAATATCAGAGACCATCAAGATTTCAGAAAGCCAGAACCCCAAATCAGATATCCAAGCAAATTAAAAGAATCCCAATCCAAAATCCCACACATTAAATCGAAAACCATAGTTCAAAGAACTAAAAACCCATCAAACCCCTTACATAATCGGTCATCCATAAACACACAGAACTAAGAACTAAGGCATGCTATCATTGCTTCCGGGTTCCTAGCTTTCAATTGCATTGAGGAAAGTGATGTCCTATGGTCCACAGTTTACTACTTGCACAGGTAAACACAGAACTCAAGTAAAATTTACCAAAATCATGAGTAAAAATCAGATCCTTGACCAAGATTTCTGAATCCAAAACCCAAATTCAGATTTCCATTTAACTCCAGAACCCTCACACTAACCACCATTTTCGAGAACCATAATACAAAGAACTAAAAACATATCAAACCCCTTTACAGAATCAGTCAGGCATATACTACCAAAGCCCAATGCTCTACTTGCTCATCTAAAACACAGAAACCTCAAAGCAAACTTTACCAATATCATGGGTAAAAATCAGACCTTGACCAAACTTCCTGAATCCAAAAACCCAAACTCAGCTTCCCAATCAAGCTCCAAAACCCTCACACTAACCACCATTATCAAAAACCATAATACAAAGAACTAAAAACCCATCAAACCCCTCATTCAATAATCAACCCATAAATCCACAAAACAACCAAAGTTCAAAACTTGCACAGCTAATCACAATAAACTCAACTAAATATCAACAAAAAAAAAATCAAACCTTGATCAATATAGTGTCACCACGAAAAAGCTGAAGCTTCTCCATAGTATCAGGATGAATAGCAACAACAGAGTTATCATCATTGGTTGCTTCATCCACCACAAGTCGATTCGGCGACTTCTTCCTCTCCAAAATCGCTGTACTAAAATCCCTCTTTGTCCCTTTACTGCATACACACAAAAACACATTTTTTTTCACAAAATACCAAAAAAAAAAATCGAAAATCTAACAAATTGTAAAGATCTGGAAAAAGGGTACTTACGAATCGGAAGATTCAGCTTTGTTAGTCATGATTTTGCAGAAATTGAAGAGTTTTGATTTGTTTGCGTAATATTTATAAGAGAAAAAAAAATCGGCCGAAGTTACAGCGAATTGGGAAAACGAAGAGTTATATAAAGAGGAATATCGCTATTTCTTGTTATCAAAGAAATCTGTTTTTTTATTTATTTTATAAATATTTGTTTTTATAGACTATAGAGTATATAGTTTTCCTTTTCATTGTTTAAATAGGAAGTAAACACTTTTTATTTTACTTTTCTTTTAAAATAAATAATAAAAAAATTCCTTTATTGTACTTTTCCTATTCTAATACGAATTTTAATGTGAATTTTTAAAGGATGCATAAAATTTAAACTGATCAATAAATTAAATTGAAAAAATATTATTAATTTATGATTATTTGATGAATGGGTATTTAATGATTTTACAAAATAAATTATAGGGTTATCAATTCGATTGTAATTTTAACTATTAATTATTATTTTTATTTTTTAGTCTTCAATTTACATTATTGTCCTAATTTGTGTTACACTTGTATTTAATAATAATTTATTTAATTCAAATATTTATTTTTATAATTAAAAATCGATAAAACGAACCAATAACACAAACCGACCAATTGCAGGTTAGTTTGGAAAAACAAAAGGACTTGGAATATAACAATACTAGCAATCATAAATAGATAATTTTTTCAGTTATTCTATCACAATAAACAAACAACAACAACACCACCTTACCTAAAGTTAATCTATCACTTATAAATAAAAAAGAAATACTAATTATTTATGGAGAAATCTCATATTTTTTTAGAAAAAATATTTTTTACACAAAAACTGGAACAATATGTATGACTTTCATATGTGTCTCTTTTTTTTTCTTTTTCTTTTTTTTTTAAAAAAAGCATCTACTTGTTATAGATTTAACTATCATGACAATTTATTACATATTTTTACTACTTAAAAGTGAATTTAATATCCCCTTGTTATGTGCAACACCACTCTTATAATATGCGATGTATTACGTTCACTGCCACATCAACACTATATCAACGTCATGTATCTGATCAGAGATACATTCGATATATATGTGCTCGTTTAGTATTAATTCTTACTTACAAGGATATACTATCCAAGGCTATAGCCTATACTAAATATTTGATATCAAATACACTGATAAAATTGATATTTGCAGGATAAAATCGATATCACAAACAAAATTGATTTTGGATACATAGATACATACAATTAGTAACACTTTGATATATTGTGAAATACAGATACTTAGAGAGGCCAGCAAGATACATATATTCATGAAATTGATTTTAGTTATAAAAATTCATACAATTTGTAAAGCTTAGATATATTCAGTAGAGGCAAGCAAGAGAGACAGAGAAACAAGCGAGAGAGTTAGTGTATCAAATATACATACACTTAATTTGACCGGCGTATACCTAGGAGTGGCAAGTTTCGAACAGGCAAGCTCAAAGGCGAAAAGTGATGAAATTATTGATGAAGGTTATTGCGTGACATACTTTAACTTAACTATTGTTGCATCCTGCCCCGTTTGAATTTGAAATTCATGATTCTAGAGCACTCTTCATTAATAATAACTAAACCACATTCTCGGACTCGAGAAAAAAATGTTACTCCTCAATCCAGCTCATATTCTTGTGCGAGCTGTAAATCAAGTAAAAAGGCTTTATGGATAGAGTCATTGCTTAAACAAAAGAAACAATTCGTGAATTTGTAGAGGCCTGTTGCTCAGACTCTTCGAAAATATTATGGTGCATGTTGGCATTTTAGGAGCATCCCATCATCTTAATTAGAATACAAAGATGAAATGGGAATGCACCTCATGTTCTTTAACCACAACAGAGGAACCTTTGTCCTCTACCTATAAATGATATACTGGAGATGTATGAAAGAATCGTCATTACCATAATAATGGATTTACACCAAGGATCAGCTTCGAAATACTACTTATTTACCCGAGTTATGGATGATCTAACCAACAAAATACAAGACGAAGTCTCATAGTATATTGTCTTAATCAAGAGCTTGAACTCATGTCGAGCTGGATACATGTACTTGAGCAACATTTTCGACCAGTTTTTTGGATGCTGCGCGGGAATATGAAAGAAGAACTGCTGAGATAGTGATAGAAAGAAACCAGAGTACAGTTAACAACAGTGCAATAGCTGTGTTGGTCGAAAGAATTGATTGCATTTTGTGAAGAAAAAAAGAATTCTGAGGTAGACAACTGTTGAACTGAACTGTAGTTCATATTAGTCCACGTAGTGGAGTGAATTGAAGAAAGCATAAGAGGCTGGGGACAAGGGGCCAGCTGGGAAGATAGCAAAAATGTTACTATCATGGCAACTTAGCATGAATATTAATATCTATCCAAAGTACATTGTACCAAGCTGATTATTTATGTACCTGAACCTGTAAATGCTTCGTTTCTTGCATTCTTACCATTCAAATTCTTTACTACCCAATAAATATACATCTATGGTGAACAGTCCTTTTCTCCTTCCCAACTTTCTATGGTTTCAACCCTAACCACATTTGTGTATACACACTGTATGGTACCAATAATAACAACAATATATGCAGTGTAATTCTATGCGGAGAGTATTGTGTATGTATAGAGACGTTGTTTCCGATATACACTATATGGTACTATACAATGGGGGTGGGGTATGAATTAGAGAATAGGGTTTTTGGTTCAATAGTAAGGGAATTAAGTGCATGTCATGAATTTGAATTATGCATCGGATTAGAATTTAGAATCGTGTACGAATTGGCTTTCAAGAGTTTCTGAATTATACTAAAGAGAACAAGCGGAATCATAGAAGTAAAGGACAGAGGAAGTACAAGACAATTAGATTTTCGTTCGACAATCCACGGAAGAGAACAGTGACAAAATGAAAATGTAAACTGGATAAATAGGATTGGTTACTGGCAATCCATGTTCCCAAAGACCCCCTCCAACAGTGACATTTCCATTGTGTCCCTTTGTGGGGAGGACAAGTTGGATAACCCAAAAATAGCTTGTCAAATGAGAAAATAAAGGCGGTCACGGTAGTCAGATACTATAAATAGGAGATTCCAATTCTTTTTGAAATATCACTTAAAACTTTCACAATAGAAAAACAAAAACTTGCACTTTTCTCAACATATTTTAGCAAGAATGAGCAAGAAAAACCAAAAAACAGAAGTGATATGTGGGGACTATTTTGCCGAGGTCAAGAAGATCATGAAGCTTTCTAAAAAGATGTTTCTCCACAAAATCAGCAACTGGAAGAAGTGGAAAGCTCAAGTTACAACTTCAACAAAGAAAGGGCACTTTTCGGTGCTCGCTCTAGGGGTGAATGCAGAGCCAAGGAAATTCTCATTGGCTTTAGATTATCTTTCTCATCCTACATTTATCAAGTTACTAGAAGAAGCAGAAAGAGAATTTGGATATTACCAGCAAGGCGTGATAGTCATACCATGTGAAGCCAGTGAGATCCAAAGACTTCTTTTACGCTGAGATTGCCATACAATGCTGCAGTACATAGGAGTTAAAAACTGTGTGCAACTAAATGAAACTAGTGAAAACAAGTACAAAAGGGTTTGAGGTACCCAAAAGAAAAAAAATTGAGAACTAAAATGCACATTGCATGTATGTAAGTTTGTGTTGCATGATTGTTTTAAATAAACGAAATGCAAAAACCATTTTAGACTTGGATGAACCTAAATTATTATTTGCAACTTTAATCCTCGACCATATCAGCTGTAAATTGAAATGGGGCTGCAAGACCCTGAATTTTCCATTAGACGTGTTGACAGCAAAAGTTCATAGGAAATTTAAAATAGCTAGCAGTAGACCATAGAAAAGGAAGACAGTTTTCTACCCTTCTGGCTTCACACCAAATGCATTTTAATGGTCATTAAATTGTGGTTTGAGTAGTAAACTTGGTGCTTCATGTGTTGTGGTAATAAACTGAATTTAGTCTATTCTAGGCTGTGTAGATTGTTGCCTCAAGTAGGCAACTAAAACCAGTCACTATACTTCTATAAGAATAGTACAGTGACATTAACTAGAAGGCACTGAAAGAGATAGAGTGCAGAGGGTGTCAACAACGACATCAATAAAAGTAATCAGTCAGTCAAGAACGACGCTGAATTGAGTTTTATGAACAACATAAGAAAAGTCCTTCAAACGAAATCTATTAGCAAGATGATATGTCCAAAGAAAAATAGAAAATCCAATAACTCATTTATTCAGAAGCAGACAGTGGCAGGTAAGGCTGGTAGAAGTTTTGCACAAAAAGATCATCGCTTAACCATAAAGAAGTTAATACAAGTGTACAACCACTATGTTGAATAATAATAGCAAAAAATTAACGTGATTGCAAATATCTTTTTGTAGCAAAAATCGGATGGAGTTCATAGTCCATCAAAAGCACCCCGATTATCACAAATGATACACCTAGTCTAGATATCCAGCAACAGTAACTAAGAGCAAACAGAATGGGCTAGAGATCAGTTGAATAAAACCATTAGAAATATATTCACGTTGCAGAATTCATTGCTGTTAATACTTTAAATACAAAAGAGGCAAGACATTAAAATTTCACAAGGTTTGAGAGAACACCACAAACATAGCCTGGACAAGGCCACTTCAGCAATTTAATGATGACAAAGGTTGTAAGGTTTGCAAGAAATGCCATAAGTATGTTTTCTTCTGCAAATTAAATTGACAACACTAGTGGCACTGACAAAATTCTAATGAAGAATCAAATTACCACTATATTTATTAATATTCTTACTTGTTCCAGTTGGATAACCAGAAGTGGCTGTGATATTTTCTACCCATTGGAGCTCTTTTCCATGGGGATGGTCTATACAGTTCATAGTTATCCTCTTACTAAAAGACACTTACCTGGGCAATGCTTAGATCCGCTCAACCTGATCTTTTTTGGTTCGGTTCATCCATACATCTCCCAATTGTCTGATTGTTTCTAAGAAGTTTTTGGATATCAAACAGACCTCCCTCAAAAGTATTTTTCATATCTCCATTTGCAAATCAGTTTCGTCAGCACATGTTGCTCTAGCTAATTGTCCGAAGATATCTGATTTGTGGAAATATTTACCACTTACTAAACAAACTATACCATCACCTTAGATCAACGAATGGAAGAGTTTAACTCATTGCCCGCTATACTTTGTTCCAGTTTCATGAATACAGTAGAACCCAAAAACTCTCTGTGATCTAAGTGATCACTGATGATCATCAAGTTGCTATTATCTTGTCAAATTTAAATACAAGTTAAGCACCACCTATCAGATTGGCATAATGACACTGGAAACAATCTCCTATATTGGTTTAACAGAAGTAGCAAGCTGTAGACTCGTGAATCCAAATTACAAGGTCATCAAAACTGTGAATGAACAGGCAGAAGAAGGGCAAACCATAGGCATTCATGAAGAGCAGATGACAGGGATCAGTATCATAGGATAAGCATCATATAATGTTGCACTCCCATCTCGTAAGCAAAAAATGACTCTATTTTCATGGGGAGACATGTATTCAGTGAAAATCACGAGGGTGGGAGGTAAGAGGATGGCAATCTGGCAGATTACAGTTATACTATTCGAAGCTGCATACTTCAGCATGTTTAAATGACAAGTTTAATCATTTGACATGAAAAAGCCAAAATTAAGCTATAAGTAAAATGACGCATCAACTCTTTTGAAGTAAAGATATTATAAGTTGCAATTTTGGTACTCAAATTATTGTTTCATCAATTCTTAGTCCACAAATTATTCTTGTCCCCAGTTTTACTTCCAATTTGCATGAAAAAGAAAAAGAATCACAATCAATCACCTTAAAAAAAATGCATGATTCCGTTGGAAATCCTTGATAGTTTCCATTTTTGTTCATACATTTCCTCCCTTTACATTTGTTTGATAAGATAAGGGAACAGATCAGAAAATGGAGAATTAAACAACTAACCTCCAAAAATGCTTTGCGCTACATCAGACTTCATCATAGACTTGTGGCATTCACAGGACAACTATAGTTTGACTGACTTCTATTTAGCCTAGTTAAGTGTTGATCTTCCTAACCGAATATGAAAGAATCCATCAAACTAGCCATTCCATGAACAAATTTACAAATGAGTCAACTCCTGCTGGTTTTCCGTAGCTTGCCTAAGTATCAGCTCTGCTCTCCTCTTCTTGTCATTTTTCTCTTCATCCCGCCTGAACCCTGATGCTCTCTCTGAGAACTCTTGTTCTTAAGTCTCAGATCCAAAGAACCGCACAAGACTTTCTTGCCATATCAACACTCTAAACATACAGCATACTTCTTATTAAAGGTGTTTTCTCCATGTCATATCCAGTTTCAGAAGGATCATCCTTCATTGTCTCGATTGCAGTAGAAAACAACTCCAGCAAGAAAAACATGGTTTTTGTCCATTTCATTATAAAGTTTAGCTCCAATAGGAACTGCAGCCTATATCTTTTTCTCCCTTCCTTTTTTGTCTTCGCTAACTCAATTATATCAGCAGCTTACGGATTAGATAACCTCTCATTCTATGCAAACGTGTGTATGCAAGCAAACCGATCAGGAAATGAAGGCAACCGTAAAGGTAATCTCTAGAGCTAGTTTCACAAACTCAACAATATCCATGATAATACGAGAATCCAAATCCACAATGATTCACCTCTAAGATCACATATGTACTTCACCATTGAAAACCTTCAAATCTAAAATTTTTTCACATATCTGTACCACCACAATCCTCAAAATTCTCCCTTAACTTAAAAAAAACAAAAAAAAACTAAACTTTCAGCTCAAACTTAGGTTACTTATACAACATAGAGTACCACTAACAAAAAACCTAAAACATAAAAAAAAAATCAAAAACTTATCCAACAAACAAAATACGAACCTGAAAATCCCTCAATTTCACGGTATACACATCGAATCGGGCCAGCGGAGTAAATTAAATTCCTAAAATGCAACAAATTTGAGAGCAAAAGAGAGAAGATATGTAATTGCTGCAAATGGGATGAGAGTGATACCTGGAAACGAAGAGGCCAGTTTTTCGATATCTCATATAATCTCTGTTACTAATCTTTAATTGGGGGCAATAATTTTGTTAAATTAAATTCGTGAAGATAGCGAGAGTGTTTTCGAAATATTTTTAACATAGATCTTGTACCTTTACCTCATGTTTCTTTATTTTTATAAATCATTTTCGATAATATGAAGTTGAGTCATATTCGATATAATTTTTTTTTAATATTTATAAGTTCTAATGTTTAAATTAGATTCAAATGAAATAAATTAAGAATACATTATTCTAGAGTGAGGATACGTGCCCATTTCTATAGACACAGAGAACTGAAAATGGCTTCTCTTTTCCATCTTCCTTCATCTCTCACATTCCGCAAAATTTTTCACTCTCCCATTAGAGCATCACATTCTCATTCCAGAATTTCAGTCAAGAATGAAAACCCACTTCCAAAATTATCCAAATTTTCATCAAAGACTTTGAATTTCTTGCTTTCTGGTTCTTTAGCTCTTGCTCTTTCACTAACAGGTAACTTAACAATTAAATTTAGTATTTCTATGAATTGTCTTTAGTAGTTTGTATAGTTGTTGCAAATGGGTTCTTGTTAAAATTTACAATTTCGACTTTATTGGCTTTGATTTGCATACTAAAGATCGTTACAACTGTAAATTGACTGCTAAAAATTTGTTTTTTCTTTTTTCTATATCCCTATGTAGTATTAAAGCTTAGATGGGTTGGAATTTTATTTTTTTCAGAGTAAGCTGGAGCTCATAGATTTTCAACTCCATTTGTGCATTTTCTCATCAAAGACAACACTTTATTTGTGCTAAAAGCCTTAGAGTTTTTTTGCGCTTTTCGCTTTTGATAACACTGGTCTAACCATCATATAAAAATCTGGTTTATAGCAGCGGAGGGTGTTGTTTAGCGATCAATAAAGTGGGTTGGTTTCAATTTCGATTCCTTATGGAGGCAAAAATACTAAGTGATTCCGTCCTATTTGTTCAAGCCTTGGTGGTAACAAGTATGTGTGAAATTAGTTGAGGTGTGATCAAGATGGGCTCCAATAGGGGTGTAGAGTTCCTAAGGGAAGGCAAGCACAATTATATATGTAAAGTCCTAGCTGTCAGCAAGGCAATTCCGCTATAAAGTCTACCGGCCAGAAACTCCAACTAGTTGTATGGGGTGGGGTGCTTGAGAAAAGCTGCTTTGGATATGAGTAATTCCTAAAAAAGGAAAAGGCAAAGTCCGGCCGGACGCCACAGTGTAAGCGCTTCAGTTGTCCATAAGTGTGAGCAGCCAATGCAACTTATAATCATGATCAATTTCTCGAACCGAACATAAATTCATGCTCCTCAGTTTGACTCTGTTTAGATGAACCCATACCACAAGGCTTCATCCGCCTTGTCTCGAGCTGTATAACTCTCTAGCTAGAAACATGCTGGTCTAAACTATTAGATATGTTCGCAATTTTCCTTGTCAAAGCAATTCTATTATCCGCGTCTAACATTCGATAAGTAATTTCTGATTTCCACAGCTTGCTTTTCTTCTGTAAGATACAATACCATATTACTTTTCAAATGTATACAGGGAAAGCAAACTGCTGGCCAACAAAGCCATTTTCCAAAAACTCTAACTTGAGACCTTAAATTGTCATATTGAGCTCCTATTTCCAGCCTTGGTTATCTCTTTGAATAAGCCATACATGATGACAAATTTTCATGGCGACGTGCCAGAGGAGTATTGGACAAATACATGCTTCTGATAGAATTTCGGAAATAATCCTCTAGTTTAGCAACAAAACGGAACATCTTGTAGACCTTCTGAAATGACATTCAATAATATTAGTGAAGATATTAATCACTTGATTTACAATGTTGAATGACACAGCATTTGAACTCATTCTGGTATCGTCTTACTTCATAACTATAAAGTAAGTACTATCTTAACAATTGGAACGTTAAAACTTAATAATTCCTTTTAATTAAAATAATTTTTAGTTAGTTCGTTCTTATTTCATAACACTGAATCAGTAGGGAATGTACTTCAGAACAGTGCAGGATATATTTTCTTGGATATGTTCTATTTCTTAGAAAATGTGTGCTTTGATATTTCTTGACTTGTTTTTTTCTTGGATTGTAATGCTGAGTGAAAAATAAACCTACCGTTGTAGGAGTTGGTATTGCTGAGGGATTAGTAGGGGTGAACAAGCCGGAACTGCTACCGAAGGAGTTTACTTCAGTTATTGATGTTGCTGGCTTCCTCTCGGATGGTCAGGTGTGATTTATGGTCCCTTGATAAGAGAGGCATTTTTTATTGTTCTTATGCTCATCATATTTCCTTGCCTTGCTTTCTCTAATTTGTTTTCTCTGCTAAAAGACTTTAGCTACGCGGTTTAAAAAATATCGCCCTTTTATCTTTTCCTATGCGCACTAATGTATACTTGAACTGACATAGCTGTTATTTCATATGAAAGGAACAAAAATGCTCATGATGGTTATTATTTGTTCACAGGAGAAAAGACTTGCACAAGAGATCACAGATATAGAAAAGGATACTGGTTTTAAGCTGCGAGTTTTAGCTCAGAACTATCCTGATACGCCTGGTACATATACTATTATTGGTGTCTAATTTATCTGTCGTCTATCGGTACTTAACCAAACTTCTTTAAAAGTATAATGGTGATGTTTCAATGCTATATTCACAGGCTTAGCTATTAAAGATTTTTGGCAAGTGGATGACAGGACTATAGTTTTTGTTGCTGATCCTACATTTGGTAAGTAATATGCCTGAAATCCTTCTCTTTTTCCCAGATAAAATCTGTGCTGTTGAATTATCATCTTGTGCTTACTGTGTTCATTCAGGAAACATACTGAATTTCAACGTTGGAGCTACAGTGGATCTCGATATTCCACGTAGCTTCTGGAGCCGTTTGGCAGGGACATACGGAAACATGTTTTATTGGAAAGAAAAGGTATAACTTTTTACTTTTTTCCTTTTCCCTCGAGATGTATTTCCGAGATTTTGAAGATTGAGTACTCTTATATGAATCTGATGTGTGAAACAGGGTGAAGACGCGTCTATTGAGGCTGCTGTTATGGCTATATCAAGCTGCTTGAGAGAACCAGTTGGTCCGAATAATTGCTCAGAGGTGAAGTAATATCCGCGTTACACTGCAGAGCTTGTTCCATTTTTCAATTGATCTCTGTACAACATATTTGTCGATAAGACGAATGATCAATGTAGTGTTATACAATGTATTTCTTTTTACTGTCACTGTAAAGAAAAGGAAAATGATGAAAGAAGCTATAGACCATTTATTTTCTGGAATTTGAACTTGTGAATTGTGATATTGACTCCATCAATGAAGAAATTGCATATTTTAGAGAAAAATTTCACACTGTTATGGTCTCTTTTTAAAGGCTTTTTAGCTATGAAAACTACTTGGGGATAGTGTTTCTTGAGGTCCATTTTAGTTATTATGAATCAGTCTTGGCCCAACGTGGCCACCTACTCGGATGTCACACAACTAGTTATTGGGCTAAAAAGAAGTAACATAATTGAAAGGCTTTCACAAAGGGTATAAAGGATTACGGATGAGAAAGAAGGGTTTATGTAAATTGTTGAAAAAAAATGTCTAGTTCTCTCATCCGTTTCTCTGAGTTCTATTTCTCATTCATTTCTTCTACATGTGTTCTTCAATCCCCTTTCAGTTTTTAAATTCCTTTGTAATTTCAATTACGAGTTAGTGAATAAATTATCAGTTATTTGAATTTGAATTGAGTTGCTCTTGTTATTGGGTTTGTTACATTAGTTTTGTCATTGCTAAAAACAAATGTTACAAATAGTCGTCACTTTTAAAAAATCGATAATAACAACATACTTAGTATAATTTTACAACTGGAATCAGGGAGGGTGGTGTATACGCATTCTTACTCTTAGCTTATATTAGAGCGGTTATTTTTCGAAAGAGTCTCGGTTCAAGTAAAACATGTAAAGAATCTAGTATGGAAAGCAAACACAGTAGTGAAGAAGTCACGTTGAAAACAATAAAGAAGAGAATAGTAACAACAACAAGTTACGATAACCGAAGCAAATCAAAACAACGGTTAATACTAAAATCAAAAAATACGATAATAGGAGATTAGGAGGATAATAGTAACAATACTAACATTGAAAATAGACAACACTCGATTACCTGCTAAGTACCCTAATTCTAAACTTCTATCGTATGACATGTTCTGTCTAAGTACCTCTCCCAATTCTTCGTTAACCAACCTTTACCTTTCATCATTTCCAAGCTCATAAATAGTAATATAACAGTAGAGTTGAAGCAACTTTACAAAATTATTTTTCAAACTTTTATAATGTATAGTCCGAGTATATTTTTATTAAGTTATAAAGAAATTTACATAATAGTAACTCCACTTATAAGATCATTACAACTAAAATATATACTATAATCATTTCTTAATAAAGTTATTAATTACTAATTACTCCCAATTAATCTTGAGCTGCAAAATAATCTTGTCTAATTCCTCATGTGAACAAGGAATTTCCAAAACACCTTTTTGTCTAAATCCATATTCTTCTTCAGCCAACTTTAATAAACTCAAAAATATTGGATTTTTTAACCAATTTAATTCTAAAATAAACCTTTTTCTTTCTTCCTTAGTATTGACAGCAAAAATAGCAAAATGTCCTTCCTTCACATCATATGGTACAACTTCTTCATCTTCTATCGACGTTTCTTTGAAATCAATTCTATTTTTATCGTCATTATAACGAGTCAAAAAATAAATCTTGATGACCTTCTTGATTAAAAGCTTAAATATTATCATGCTTTTAATTCTTTCTCCCCCAATTATCTTGAACATTTTTGAAATGATTTTTGTGAGTAAAATTTGTGAGAAAATATAATGTGTAGAAATGAAAAGGGGAATTTTATAATTAACTTATGTAGGATAAGAAGGGAACAAATGAAATTTCTTAGAGGCTTCAAATTTCAATATATATGGGTCCATTTATTTATATTATATAGTTGTCATCCTTGTGTAATTGAAACATTTTATGGGTTTTTTCCTGCTTTAATTTGAAAATTTAATATATGTTATCCAATGTCTATACTTGTGACAACTCCCTCGGGATCCACATACTCAGGTATTGTCTCTGCCATGGGCGGCCATTCGCTCTTTTAATCCCCTCTTATTGGCTCGCAGCCTCAAGGGAGAATCGAACCCGTGACCTATGGCTCCTTTACATCCCTCCCAAGGAGATCGCCTCTTACCAATTGATCTGCAGCTCAATTGGTAAGAGGCGATCTCCTTGGGANAGAGCGAATGGCCGCCCATGGCAGAGACAATACCTGAGTATGTGGATCCCGAGGGGGTTGTCACAAGACATACAGGGTACACGTGGTTTCGTACTCATACTACGCTTGTTGCACTCTTTGTGGTGCAGATTCGATTCCGAGTAGGAGCACATCTCGTGGAGCAAATTGAGTCCGGCTTGAAGCTCTTGGAGTTGTGGTGAGCTGCTTGGCTGTTCCGTGGCCCACACCTCCCTCTATCTTTACGTATTCTGTTATTCAGTATTCAGACAGGATATCCCTTAAGTTAGATTTGTCATTTTAGTTTCAGACTTGCATCGTATTCTAGAAGCTCTTGTACTTAAGACACCAATTCTTGGGGTGATATATTTTAGCTTCCGCATTTCGTACTTATAAGGAACTCAATGTTGGAGATTCTTGCTAAGTATTAGTCTTTTTACTCATTTGTTGGTTTAGTTGGGTTAATATGTTGGGTTGGCTTACCTATTGGTTGGGAACATAGGTGCCATCACGACTTGCAAATTTGGGTCGTGACAATACTAGTGGGAAAAAAGGTGCATGTATTTGTTGAATATTTTCTAGCTCTTTATATATGATCTGATTATAATCTAAAACATCATCTATAACAATCTTAATTATATTAGTCAATTTCTTTTAATAAGTATGAAACTTAATTATTCAAATTTATAGATCTACAATAATATTTTCATAGCATTAATTAAGATATTCGTTATATTAAGATATTTATATATTTTTAAAAGTTTAATAAAATTTCAATATAATTAAGATGTCTATTCAAAGAAGTTTTACAAAGAAGACAATCCACCGATAAACATCTATTTTCACAGTTAATTATTGTTAATCGTTATCAAGTATAATCAACACTATTGTCAATCACTGCAATGAACAATCAATACCATTTTCAACCAACCACCAATACAACCATCAATCACTATTATCTATCATCCAACGTAGTATATAGTTAACTATTGGAGTATATATTTTCATTCGACACTTTCATTAATTACATTGTCACCTTCACCATTATCAGCTGCCACCAATTATCCCTTATATATATATATATATATAACTTTTGTAACTATAATTCAAGCACTACTTTGCTAGTTAAGTGCTCATGCATAAATATGTAAAAATAAATTATTGATTCTGATATTAATTATGCTTAGGTAACTTAAAGATACGATATAATATTTGTATTTCAGGTCAATCTTAGATTATTATTTCGAAAAAATCTCAATACCTTTAAAATTATTCGAATAAATAATGTAACTGAAATATATTTGATTAATATTTTAAATTTTTTTAAAACAAGCATGATCAAATGGACCCTTATTGGTTAGGAGATTTGTCTAGTTCAATGTGACAATTACAAGTGTTGTTAGCCACAAAGATGAATGATTTTTTGAAACATATTGTACCACAATGTTTTGTACCATTCCGTATACTTTCTACAACTGGCACGCGGTCTGGTATATAATATATAATATTTTATACGAAGGGGCGAAGTTAGGTAGGGTCATGAAATATATGGAGTCAGACAAATCGAATAGCTTTTTTCGTATATTCTATATTTATACTAGATAATTAATTATATATATATATATTTTTCTAAACTTCTAACAAAATTAATTGGCGATTATTAACGACTCTCAAAACTCTTAACTGTCATTTGCCGGTTATCTCATCTTAGGAAAATACATTTAAGGTAAAATATTTTAAGCCAACTTCCGCAAATTTTGAATTCAATAATTGAATACAAGGCAATTGAATCATAAGCGGAGTTCAAATAGACCATATCACAAGTAGGAAGTGGGATTAATACAATGAATTTACAAACATCAAACCTCACTTGTTCGAAAGAATTGAAACACATCAAAATGATATTTAAAATTATTTTAATACAAATAATAAAATAATCTTGAAATTAATGAATACCTCAAACTATGATAATTCAATCAATCCTAAAATTATTCTTTAACAAACTCTTCCGTTTTCATCTTCTTCAACTTGTTTATATATATATAT
>NC_028646.1:80623810-80640840 GCF_001406875.1 Solanum pennellii | reverse complement strand
TATTAATATGGAGTATTCTACTTGCTTTTATTTTTAAAAAATATTACGATGCATAAAATTTTACACTTCTAAGCACTTTTAAATATTTTAGATATGCGATCTTCAAAGTTCCATATAACTAAAAAATTATGTATATGTATGTTGAATGCATAAAGTCATGGCTAAACTTCAACTATTTTAACTTGAAATACAATTATATTATTGTCACTAAATTCTTTATTTGTTATAATATATATTGTATCTTATTAATTTAATGGATATAATATTTTGATAAAATATATCATTTTAATTTCTGTCATTACATAATGTTACACATTAACAATGTAAAGGATAACCTGACAAACAAAAAAAGTAAGGTACAAAGTAAAATTGATAAAATAAGATTATTGTTGTTATTAGATAATAAGCAACTTAGGAAAGATAATTAAATAGAGATAATAATGCGATCACATCAAATTAATCTTTATATAAAATGAGATTCTTTTTATGAATTTAGTCATACAAAACAACAAATTAAAATATATATAAACACAAAACATCTCCTCTTCATTACCAAGAAGGGAAAATCAAACTTTCCCTAGATTTAATTTTCCTCCATTTTATTTTCTACGTTTCTCGATTCACATTACACACTATCTTTTAAGATTTAACCAAACTTCAATATCGATCACATGTCATGCATCTGTCGACTTGATATAAACAATCGTATGTATCTCTTCTATGTACACTGCATGAAATATTAGAAAACCATCACTTTCCTCATGATTCAGGCCCTCTTCATAGATTAGTGAGAAAATTGAAGATGAAACATCATATAAAAACCATCCAAACTAGCAATTAGTTAAAGACATGAAGTGATTAATATCTTATAGATTTTTTGAAAACATAAATAATTAATGGATCACATGAAAATGTGTATATAGAAGAGAAGGGCCTTCTTCTTCATGCTACTTTACTTGATAATCATGATCATGCAATATGTTGATTGATATTTCAATTTCTTGAATGACTATTCATATACCAATGGGTCCTTTGTTCCCCTACCTGATTTTTAGGTATTAGTTTCTATATTAAAGATAAAAAGCAAACTAGCAAAAGAAGGTTCAAGAAAAATATTTTATCGAGTTTAAATTTTATTGGAATTTCTGTCAATTTTTGCTTGAACATTAGACATAGTACACTAAAGGACCTATTTAAGGGTAACACTTTCAACAGAATTATATATTTTCATACTTAAGTTTTAAATTCTAGACTCTGGTTAAGGGTGAAATAGTCTCACCAGTATTGCATCCCTATATAGTACTTTATATTTCAAATATTTAATTTAATTTAATATAATATTAGAATAATCCCATGAAATTTGTTGGAAGAGCAAATTCTTCAATTTTGTTTCAAAATATAAATAAAAATTCAGAATATTTTGGCTTTTCTTCTCCTTGTTGTATAGTTATCCCTTAAATCGTATGGATGGTTGTTATATGTTGTTTCATAATGTATTATACGGTATAATATTGATATTAGTGATACGATACGATACAATACAATTAATGTACCAATCAAAGCAAATCCAAATTTTAGGTTTTAAATAAAATGAGACTTTTCATTATAACATAACAGTAAATTTAATGATACGATATAGTAAAATTCATTGCTACATAAAATGAGACTTTTCATTATTATATAACACTATATTTAATAATATAATACAATATTTAAGTATCAATCAAAATAAACACTACATTTCTAACTAACAAACACAAAAAAGTATAACACACTACAATAGGTAATTAACATGAAGCAAGTCTCAAATGATGTTTCTTATATATTGTGTTACATAGTACTATTAATGTGAAAAAGTATGGTACAAGATAAAACTATTAATTACGAGAAAAAACCAAAGGCAAATTAATCGCACCAAATCAGTTTTTATATATATAATATGTGACTTTTCGTTGTTACGTAAAATTAAATTGAACAGTACTATACAATAAAATTCTATACCAAATAAATAAATATTATATCTAAATTAACAACAAGGTATAATATAATACAATTCTACGGATAACGATCATCCAAACAACATGGAGAATGTCCATAACATGAGGTAAGTCTCAGTTCTAACTTTAGAGATTGACTCAACATAGTTAAATAAAGAGAAATAAAAGAAATTTTGCACTTGAAGTGAACTTGTGTTTGCCTGATTGTCCGTAGAATTGGTTTTCAATAGAATATGATATAGTATATGGTTGTAGATTAAACCATATATTATCTAAATTCCAAACTTGATTTTGAGAATTTTTGTAAATCCGCGGCAAGACAATGAACTTCAAGAACACCTTTCTGTCCAAATCCATATTCATCTTCAGTTTGTTTTAATAATTTCAAGAATGATGGATCATTAAGCCAATACAATTCCACAATAAACCTCATTGGCTCTTCTTGTGCATTTACTGAAAATATAGCAAAATGTCCTTCTTTAACATCATTTGGTACCATTTGATCATTATTTGATCTTGGAGTTTCCACAATTTCCACAACATTAAATTTGGAATATAATTGAAGAATATTATTCTTGAGCTTTCCCATAAAATGATTAAGCATAGACATTATTTAAAGATAAATTTGGAAGGTAATAATTTTAATGAGAGTTTAGTAGTAGGATGGATGATATATGTTTTCCTTTAAAGTTTAGGGGAATTGAGGTATATATTTATAGGGAGGAGATGGTGATGAGCTAGAGACCAGAGGGTACATTAGTATTGCATGTGCTTTTGTTACATTTGTATTTATAATCAACGGAAAAGGGCCTAAAATATCTTCAAAGTATTGAAAATGGTACAAAATTACCCTTCATCCACCAATTGGCTCCAAAATGCTCTTTTCGTCCACCTATTCTCTCAATATTTATCCCATGTAACTAATTCAATCTTAACTAAATCCAACATTATTTGTCTGTAAACCATATACTCCCTACTATGATATTTTAGTAGATTTTACCCTGAAAATTTTGTGGACAAACCTAATTTTCAATCATATTATAAAAAATTGAAAAAATAAAAAAATATCTCATGGCCTAATGAATCCTTAATGTGGTGAGAATGTATGTCAATCAATCATATGATTAACTGCTAATAATCTATGTACATACTATCACACATCAATAGAGTAATATTTATCGATTTGATATAAACAATACCAGATACATTATCAATCACTTTTCGCATTATCAAGCCCTCTTCACATAGTTGAAAAAATTATTGAATAAGAAATATCATATAAACATTCTCCAAACTAGCAACTTGTTAAAGATATATATGAAGTGATTCTTTGAAAACCAAAATAATTAATGGCTCACATGAAAATGTGTGTACAAAAGAGAAGGGCCTTCTCTTCATGCTACATTTCCCTTTTATTTTAGGGATAATGCACAAGTACCCCCTCAACCTATGGCCGAAATCTCAGAGACACACTTATACTATACTAAGGTCATATTATCCCCCTAAACTTATTTTATTAATAATTTTCTACCCCTTTTCGGTCTACGTGGGACTATCTTGTGGGCCCAACGCTGGTTGACTTTTTCTTTCAAGCTAGTGCCACGTAGGTCGAAAAGGGGTAAGTAAGTTCAGGGGGGTAATAGGACCTTAGTATAGTATAAGTGTGTCTCTGGGATTTCGGGCATAGGTTGAGGGGGTACTTGTACATTTTCCCTTTATTTTACTTGAAACTCATGATCATGCAATAAGTTTGGATTTATGATATTTCACTTTCTTGAATGACTATTCATATACCAATTGGTTCCTTTGTTCCCTTACCTGATTTTAGGTACAATTCATTAATTTGTTACTGTATAAAGATTTTAAAAAACAAACTAGCAAAAGAAGGTCCCGACTTCGCGAGATAGATATTTATCGAGTTCAAGTTGTGTACAAATAAATATAAATTAACACTAGATAAATATCTACGTTAATGTAAGTACATATTCTAACTGGTTAACTTGTATTTATCATACATTAGTAGAAATATCAGTTTGAAAGATGGGATTGAGACAATATCATCATAAAATAAGACAAAGCTAAATGATTTTTTTGTTACAAAAAGTTGTTTAACAATTTTGCAGATTTTTCAGTAAAATTGACTAATCAATTTTTTTTTTAGGGTACAAATGAAAGATACATTGTATAATTAATATCTTGAAGGCCTTGACCATATAATGTGGCATCAAAAAGTTCTCACAAAATATCTTGGTAGCAATATTTTACTTAAATTAGAGAAACTACTTATACTAAAGACATAAATGGTATCCTGAAATAGAAATAGGATTCCTTTTATTGAAGCTTAACTTATTAATTGGGCTTAAGCAAAATATACAAAAGGGCAAACGAAATATACAAATCTCAACCTTCATTTATATATACTTATTATTTTGTAAACGAAATATACAAATCACAATCTTCATTTATATATACTTACCATGTTCGTAGAATTGCAATCGAAATATAAAAACCACAATCTCTATAGCAAACGGAACTATGACAACGAAGCAAAATTATCAAAACTATATTTATAAAACCTTATTATATCTATTATCTTTGCTATTTCTGAAATTTTCTCATTCTTACTAAGGCATTTCTCAAATATCAGAAGATTTGAGTATTCTTGCCATGTATTCATCTCTAGGAACATCTTTTGACATCTGCTTTGACAAAGTCAGTGTTTGATTTCTTTGATCTTTTTACGAATATTTCAAGATTTTATGGAATTTTATTATATCTCTTTAAGTGAATTTATTATTTTTATATAGACATGAGCTAGAGTTGAGAGCAGAGTAGCTGAGCTCGTCTTATCTTTTGACATCTGCTTTTACAAAGTTCGTATTTGATTTCTTTGATCTTTTCACGAATATTTCAAGATTTTATGAAATTTTAAGATATATCTCTTTAAGTGAATATGTTACTTTTATATAGACATGAGTTAGAGTTGAATGCATAGTAGCATCCAAAAATTCTTACAGAAACTGATCTCGTCTTATAGAGTATCACAAAATTATGAATGTCTACACGTACTATACTTCTTAATTATTTTGAGAATATCTATTCTGCCTAATCAACTTGCCTAGATTTTTAAAAAACATTGACAAATCTACTTTAAGAAAGGAACCAAACGAAGGAGTAACACTATATGCTATTAAATCCTTTGAATCTTTCAAGGATGTGTTACATCCATTTTAGGCTTATAAATCTTTGTAATGCCATCTATAGAAAAAAAATTGAAAAAAAAGTATTTCTATGGCCTTTGATGAAACTTGTCTATCAAGTTGTTTTTTTAAAAAAAATTGATGAACGATAGATAATGTATATCGCGATCCAATAAATAATCACTCAATTTAGCAGACCAATGCAAAAAAAGAGAAAGCTTTTGACAAGATTGAATGGTCTTCATACGTCAAACACTTCATCAATATGATATCAAATTACATAAAAGTTCTAGATTCAATTCTAACAACACCATTATAAAAAAAAATTCATGTGTTTGTCACTAAAAAAAGAATCAGACTCACACGTTAGGGTGTTAGCAGGCATATTGTGAGAATATAATTAAATAAATGAAATGTGTGTTCTCTGTCATATCGTTTAAATAAGATAGTCACGTACTCCAACAAGCAGAAAAACGTTTAAGAAACGATATGATATTTTCATCCGATCTTGAGTTCCAAAATCTTTTGTAATTCCGCGGCGCGACAAGGAACTTCAAGAACACCCTTTTGTTGGAATCCATATTCATCTTCAGCTTGTTTTAGTAATTTCAAGAATGATGGATTATTTAGCCAATGCAACTCCACAATAAACCTCTTTGGTTCTTCCTCTGAATTTACTGATAATACAGCAAAATGTCCTTCTTTAACATCATTTGGTACCACTTCATTATTCTTGAACTTTCTCATTATAAGCTTAAGCATGGCTATACATAAATTGCTTATTTTTAGTCTCATATATCAATGAACTTTATAGAAATGTTGAATATTCTACTTTTGGGATGTTGTGATATTTTTGTAATATGATTTTGTTTTGAGTTTTGAAATAATATAATTTAGGAAGGCAATTTATACAATAAGGTGTTAGCTAGCAAATGAAACTTCTTAGATGCTGAGAATATGGTCCATTCCATGTGCTATAGCAAGTTGCAAGTTGCCATATCTAGCTAATTGAATTCTTCATAAGTGTCAAAGCTAATTAATTATCGATGTGAATATATTTGAAAAAAAATAATTACTAATATTTAAAAATAAAATTTATATATTTGAAAAATACATATAATATACTGTATTGAAGGGCAAAAAAACTTCTCTATAGTGTATGCAAAGGCATAGCTAGCGCGATTTATTTATTACAGGTTCAACTTAATTCAACAATTTTGTATGTTTATATTAAAAGAAAACATTGAATATGTAAAAATAGTCGAATTGGAGTTTACTAGCTTAAATTTTATATATATAAATTTTAAATTTTAGTTCCGCCTCTATTCAAATATTTCACATGTTTACTATATTTAATATAGTAGAGCATATGGATTAGAATATATATTTTAAGTGGGATAATATTTTTAAATTTCCTTTTAGACTTAAATTGAAACGCGGTATACCATAATAATATGATTGAGCTGCCCAACATCCACAATTATTTTTAAAAAATGATTTATTTTCTATAGTGTACCTTAGTCCGTACAGTCAAGATAATTTTGTAAGGTCCATGTGTTTGGGAATCGAGCCAGAGTTAGGTGGAGGTTTATCGATTTGAACGAATTTACTAATTTTTTTTGTTAATTTTGTATTTAAATTAAAAAATTAAATCATAAATTTATAAATAATATTAACTTATGAATTCCCTAATAAAATTGATTGACAGCTAAGTGATAAGGAAAAGACCGTGAAAATGCTTTGTTGGGGGTTCGAACATTCCCAAATACCTAATTCGGACTCTACCTATATATTAAGAATAATAATATGATTTATTCAATTTTTATCTCGTAAAATTCATTAGTAAGTGATTTATACGAGAATTCAATTTAAATTTAAATCCACATATTGGATAATATGAAATAAATCATATCATATGGTTTTGAAAAATTCATAATATTGACTAGGTAGGTGGATTTTTTTTCTTGTTCACCGACTAGTGTGAACTGCAGTGGAGGTGTTAAATCGTAGGTCCGTGACGGTTATGTGGGGGCAATAGAATTATGTAAACGTACGTAGTCTTTTCGTTACGGGTTCACCTGAACGTATAATTTTTTTAGTATATAGATGTGAAAATCTATTAATGACAAAAACGAGTCAAATACCGAAAATTTTTAAAAATCAAAATCCTTTCTGAATTTAAATGTCGGAGAACACATGAAATTTGGTTACATTCTCAAATTATCGACTAGTAACGTGAAGTTTTGATGAAATAATTGAGTTATGCGTAAGCAGATTTAAAATTATGTCACACCACGGTTACGTAAGACAAAAATATTTCAAACGTTTGATATTTATAAGTACAAATAGTGGTGTGTGTCTGGTTGATATGCAGCTGGAGTTGCAATTTTGCCCATCCACCCACTAGTACTGTATTTATGGTGAGTTGATGTGTTCTTACACACATTGTCGTGTTCATAGAAATTAAGGTCAAATATTTCAGAGTAACACTTTATTTCATAGTATGGAGCCAAAATTACAGTAAGAAAGGTGAAAAGGATTTGACTAGGGTTGTAACATAGGCGGATCGAGTTTAATTTAGACATATAAAATAGGCTGAGTTAATAAATCGACGGATAATCGAAAAGCTCAAAAGTTACTTATTTGGGCAATTAATTAGGCTAAAATTCGGATCATAATTCTTAATTTACTTAGTTTTTTTTGTTTGTTTTCTTATAGATGTGAGTCCCTAATAAAACTTTGCTCCTTATATATGACTATATATAACATATTAAATACGTTATATTTTAAGTTTCTGTGGAAGGTTTCCCTATTGAATCATGCATGAACATGATATATATGCATTACATCTATATTAATATATATATATAAAATATTTTGAATATCAAACTGTCTTTTTCTCAGATAAAAATATTCACTAGAACAATTAACTTAATTATCTCAACAAAAAATAAAGGCAAATTGAAAAAGAGGGAAGTTTAATAAGTTTGTCGATCGACTATATATGGATGGATGATATAAAAAAAAACTTACAACATTAAGTCCGCAGTTAGTTATAGATTTCAAATATTTTCTTCATTATTTTGAAATTATAAAATTGAGGTTGAAGATGATATTTTAATTGAGTTATACGACATTGTTATTGAAATATTCTCTTCTTCTAGAGGGAACAAATCAAAAGTTATACGGCTGAATGAGTGTTATAGTAACAAATTTGAATTTCTTAAAAAAAAAAATGAGATATCCGTGTCTTATTTACCTAAATATTTATTTATTCAATTTCTGTTAACTCAATTATTTTTTAATCATACTTTATGATATTTTCTAACATATATTTTGAAGTTAAAACTTTAAATTATAAAATTATGTTTGAGCAAAACAATTAAAAAATTATTAAGTAAAAATATCAAAAATCAAACGATTTGAAAATCTGATCAAATTTAATGAACAATAATATATTGAAAATAAATTTTCAAAATCTAGCTATAGTCTCAGATTGATCTATGCTCAACTACTAAATTAGTACGTGGCAAAATTTAGAATGAAATTGTCAAACTTATCAATTTAGGGTTTGACAGTAGGCAATAATTTTATTCAAAATGCAAAATTATTTTTTATGTTTAATATTTATTAGATATATTTTGATAAATTTTTCATAATCATTAAGTTACTTTTTTTTAGAATTTTCAATTCATAGATTTTTAATTTTTTATGTGTTCGAATATATATCATCACACACAATAAAACAAATGAATTAGAATTTTCTAACACATTCCATGCCGAAATATCACAAGTACCGCCTCGTCATGGGTCATCGCACGGAAAATTATAACCGAAATCCTTTTTATCTGACATTAACTTGAAACAACGTGCATCTAAAGCACCGGCCGTATGTCCATCGGTGCAGGATTCTTCTTATTTTAATTTTTTTTTTTTGGATGTAAATAAAAACGCGGTATACCATAATATTAATATGATTGAGCTGCCCAACCTCCACATTTGTATATATATTAAAATTAAAAGAAAGATTTATTTTCCATAGCGTACCTTAGTCCGTACAGCCAATGTAATTATAGTAAGGTCCATCTGTTGGGAAATAGAAAATAATAATAATAATATGTGAAGGTCGTTGGCACGTTCACCCTTTCTGCTTGTCTCAACTTTTATTCGATGTGTTATTGCCTCCGATATTTGAGAGGCGATCGCGATTATTATAATCTTTTTAATCTTAGATAGATCGTTTGAAAATATGTTATGGTTACGCAATGTAATGCTATAACAATATTGCTTACTAATAAAATTATTATTCCAATTTAGCATAAGATTCACTACTATAAATAAAAGTTTTTTTATTATAAATTAATGGGACAATTTTGTAATATTGTATAAAGTATATTGCGTTATATATTTATTAAAGTGTGCAACCATTTTATTTAAAAACTTAACACATTGTTTCACGTGTGAGTTTGATTATTTTTTATCACGAATCAAGCACGTGAAAGTTCTTTTTTAATTTGAATGGCGATCGTACTTTAATTTCAAAATTCTTATCTGTTCTGATATTATATTAAAATATATAATCATCTTCTTTAAAAATTTAAATTATTAAATAATATATTTTTATTATTTAATTATATTTTCGGGAGTTTGCAAAATTCGAGGAGACGAAAGAGATGATAGTCACTTCTTACACATATCGTTGATAGAAAATAAAATTTAAAGGTCAAATATTACAAAAGGAAGCATTTATTTTTCTCCATTTCATAGTATGGTGCCAACTGTAGGTCAGTTGAAAAGGATTTGACCAACAATGTTCATTTTTTTAATTAAGAACTTAAAAAAAATATTTTAAAGTTTTTAAACAAGATAATCGTCATTCTCTAAATCATTAAGACTTTGCTAAACCACATTAGAGGTCTCATTTTATAAGTTCAATTTTGACTTTTGGAAATAGCAAGCTACCAATAAATTGTAGAAGAACAATAAATATCATATAAACACATCTAATTAAACCAACAACAAGATTATAGAGCTATCGCTAAAGTTATCTTAGTTTGATCTATACATAGCTCAGGTTAAATATTAATTTCCGCGATATATCTAAACTGCAAACTTGAGTTTGAGAATTTTTTGTAATTCCGCGGCATGACAATGAACTTCAAGAACACCCTTTTGTCCAAATCCATACTCATCTTCAGTCTGTTTTAATAATTTCAAGAATGATGGATTATTGAGACAATGAAGTTCCACAATAAACCTCTTTGGCTCTTCTTCTGGATTTACTGAAAATACAGCAAAGTATCCTTCTTTAACATCATTTGGTACCATTTGATCATTATTTGCTCTTGGTGTTTCAACAAATTCCACAACATCAAATTGATGCTCATTTGAATATTTTGGAATTAATTGAAGATGATCAATAATTTTCTTGAGCTTTAACATAAGATGATTTAGCATGGCCTTGCAATTGTTTCTTTCTTTACTCATTATAGAATTTTTGAATATGTTTTTGGTAGTAAGGTGATAATTTGTTTTTGCTTTCTAAAATAGGTTAAGAAGAAGAGAATTTATACAATAAGTTGAAGGAGATTGATGAAACTTCTAAGATGCTGAGGAATAGGTTACATTACATGTGCTTGCAACTTGTCATTAATGAATCCTTTATAATCATTATTTCCTAATTCTTATATTATTACATGGATATTTTCTATTTTACACTTGTTAATATTGTCTCTGTCTCTATTTAGTTGTTCACTTTAGAAATAACACACATATTAAGATAATAATAATTAGCATAGTGAAGTTACAGTTTGACCCTTATTAATTATGGTTTCAAAAAGGATGAATGGAACCTTAGAAATTTTCAGTAAATTTAAATGAGGGTATAACAAGAAAAAAAATTATCCTTTCTTAATTTGTCTAAATGGATAAGTAAATAGGGACAACTAAAAGAAGAAATATGAACAAGTAAATAGGAACAGAGGAAATACTTTTTATGCTCATCTTTACTTGTCCACTATACTATTTTGAGATGTCTATCAAATTTGTCTTGTTTGCAAAATCAATTAATAATTTATCATTTTATGTCTTTTTTACTTTTACTAATAAATATTGTTCACTTCTTAATTATTGTATTAAGTCAATGGAACCACTATTATTGATGAGCAGATGGAATATTAATTAGTCAGTTGAAAAAAAGTTGAATCTTCAAAATTTGTTTAAACTTTCGAGTCATAGTAATTATAGGGTAAAATGGAGAAAATTTAATTGATTCTATCTAGTTATATGAGACAGATATTTCTAGTAAGATGCATATCTAATATCAGACAAAGATAATATTCTATTTATTTTAATTTACGTGTCATTTATCATTTTTCGAGAGTAAAATTGTTGAAGTTTAATCGGTTATTTGTGTATGAAATCTTCAATTTTTTTTAAAACGAAATTTATATATTTATAAACTACGTAAAATATATTATAAGTCACAATAATTCATAATCTAAAATGTTTAAAAGATCTATGAAACTTATGTTAAAGATAGACTTGTTTGTATCTAAAAATTCAAAAAATAACACATAAAATAAGACTAAAAGAGTAATAAATAAAGATATTTAAAATTATATTTTAAATAAGTTATAAATATTTATATAACTATAAATTATCTTCTTCTTTTTTTAAATCGAATTAAAAAAAAGTGTTTTTCTTATATAATAAAGTGAAACAAAAAAAAAAGTATTAGTACTTTACAAAAAAAGGAATTCTCTTTATCGGTTACTCTCTTTGGGATTCAGAACGTGTTGTCCAAATTTTTCATAAATATTTTTTTTATATAAATAAAACCAAGAATATAGGAGTATATTTTATAAAGTTTGGATTATATTATTTATTTTTTTCAATTTTTTTTTCGAGAATAATGCAAACGCGGTATAGTATAATATAATTCATGAGCTGTTCAATCTTCAATATTTTATCTTAGTCCGTACACTAGAAATAATTGTACAATGGTCCATGTCCTTGCCACGTTCACTATTTTTGTTTAGGAAAAAATGATAAATATATTTTCAAATTATCATAAATTATATATAAATATTTTTTGTTATATTTTTGAAATATTGGTATCTGTATCATAAAAAATAGAGCATTATAGCCTTTGTATTAACGGATATACATGTGTCATAATCTTATCCATCGATCCGAAATTATTAAATATTAAATTAGCAGACAAGATTACGCCACATACAAACCTATTTAGTCTTCCATTTATTGAAGGGCATATATCAACTGGTTTATGAACGGTCAGACATCAATATTACAAAATTATAATAGAGAGTATCTTTATATCATTTACGATAATTCGAGATACGTTTATCTTTTTTTCGCCTTTTATGTTATTATCTAAACTCCTATTTATCTTCTCATCTTCACAAGTTATATTTTCTATGTTCGACTTTATTATTTGACATTATCTTATTAGACCATTCCAATAACTTATCTGTACTATGTATATTCCTCCATCAAAGATGGATCAAATATTCGAATTTGAAGTTTGAAAGCTTTACAATAATCTCAAAGTTAATTAATATTGTAATAATAACTTAGTTTATAGTCAAATTTATAATTTAATATATTTCTTAATATAATAATTTGATAAGGTAATAATTGTATTCCATAACTTCTAATTTGCTAGTTTACAATATATGCATAATTAAGTGTAACTATATTGCTGATGAATGATAAAAATCATCTCTTCTTTTGGGTGGTTAAATATATATAAGTTTTAAATTATAAGACATTACGTAAAAAACTTATCAGGTATTGTACGGATCGTAAACATTGAATCCTCAAAGGAGATAAATAAAAAGACTGATATAAAAATCCACCAAATTTGATCGCTATATTAATAAGTCGATTAATAAAATTCGATATAAATCTCAAACCCACGTCATATCAACACGAAGACAACACCGAAAGCAAAGAGTTTGAACAACTTTAACTTTCATGTACCAAATTGTCTGTTTTGCTCACATGAAGTTGTTCACTAGAAGATACCAAAGATGGAGGCCCCTTTTCACTCTACTCAGTGAAGTACTTTTTCTAAAACTATTAGATCCTTTGTTCCCTTTTCATATCATATATTAATGTACAATTAACTTGTCTCATTCACCAACCTGATATGCGGTGTAATAGCGAGACTGATTCACCCTTAATCAAAAATCTAAAATTATGTGATTAGTATGACTAAAACTGTTAATATAAACACAATAACTTGAAAAATTAATCTTCAAAAAGTAAAATGTGATAAATTAATATAAGACGAAGAAAATAGTATTTTAAATAGCTTCTAAAAAACCATATTAGAAGTCTCATCAATTTGACTTTTGAAGAAAAAAGTCATCATTTTCCTCATTTGGCCCTCTTTAACATAAGGAGGAAAAGAGTTTGGATAGAAAAAGAATTATGAGTTTGGATAGAAAAAGAAATAGGTAATTTCTTTATATGAGTTTGGATTTTTTTTTAAAAAAAATTAAATTAGTTTTTAAGATGTAAGTTAGGCTTACATGATATTAAAGTAGAATTAATTTCAATTATTGTTTATCGGCAGAGGATTCTCGTCGGTTTAGTTAGCTTGCTCTTCTTAAAAAGTGAGATTCAAACGCACAAACACTTTTAGTTCGTACGTGTTTGCTCTTTGAAGGTGTCAGAAATCACTGGGCTACATCATATTGTTATATCACGGATATCCAGAATATGTTATTTAATCACTTTATTTACCATCTTACTTATACATATAATATAATTTTTCAACAGATAGTGTCCGATTAAACACTCTGGCATGAATATGGCTACGTCCCTGCTCACAATGGATAACAAGAGATTGGTGATCTTCATCATGTGGTCCTGGAGATTTGGGCTTATGTTAGGTCCAAAATTTATTATTTCTTTATAGTCTCACGTGAAATTATTGAAAGACTTCAAAACAACAGTAAAACTATTTATTTATGTGTTCGAATCACAAAATCAATACATGAATAAATTACACTTCTAAAGGGGCGAGGACGGCCCCTTGATTTTTACATTTTTATAAACGCGATATACTTTAGTGTACCAAATTGGCTGTAAAGTGGAGAATTGATAGAGATTTGAGACAAGGTCTCCTTCTCAATTTACTAAATGAGTATACTATCAACATTGTATGTACAATAATTAGTTTGTCCAAATCAGAAATAAAAGCAAATTGGAAAAGGAGGGGGAACAAGCTATTTCATGAAAATTATCTTATTTGGAGTTAAATGAGTTTGTCGAGTCATGTGGTCCAATAAAACACGCGGAATATGAAGAGATATTTTAAAATTAAATTTTAAAAAATATATATAACTTAAGGATACATTTATATCATTATATTCATTAATAAAAATAATTTCTTCCAAACGATTGTATCGTGTAATCTTTGTGAGAAGAAAGATATATCGTCTATTTGCAAAATTTCAAAAAGAAAAAATTCTTTTAAAAAAAAAATGACATATATTGTTGAGTCATTTTTCACTGAGAAGATTTTTTTTCCATCCAGAAAACCTTTTGGACTAAATATAGTTGTAGAATTTAAATAAAGTGGGAAATTCAAGACAAATTTTGTAAAAATTTCCATTAAATTAAGATTATTTTATCGTACCTCTCAGATGAAATGAATTAGTTCAAAAATTATAATCTCAAAATAATTTAATTTGCGAATTAAATAATTTTTATATATTAAATTGTTTTATGTGAAAATATTTAAGGTTTCTTTTTTTTTTTGGAAGAATTAAAAAGGTCATAGAGTAATATATATGTTTTAGACCGTTAAATATTTGTAAAGATAATAGAACTGTCTAAATTAATTATTCCTACACATTTGTAAAAAGGATATACAACAAGTTAATTATATAAACACAAAATACGTTGTGCATTTAATTATCGAGTATCTATCGTAGGTACAATCAACTTGTCGAAATCGAACACTACTTGTTATTTATTGCAACAAAATTCAATTGACTTGTTGCAGAAGTCATGAATCTTGCTAATTCTATCTTGCTATATAATACAAACTTATGATTAGTTTTGATAATTTCTTTAAAAAACTTATAGGTATAAATCACATTTCTTAAAAAAGTGAAATATGTTTTTCAAATAATATAGTTAAACACAAAATGAAATTTTATCAAAATAATATTTGCCAAAAATATTTGAAAATTTAATGCATGCTACAAAACAATCCCTAGAAGTAGATGGACAAAGTAGTTCTTTTATTTGTAAAACTTATTGGGGATAACGATGATAAGTAAATTAAAAATTGAGATTTTTGTAATTAATACAAAAAGTCTCCTTATATATATGGTCTTAGACAATTCTCTTCTCGTAAGCTTACGTTAGGTCCAAGATCTATTTCTTTACGAGTTTACATAAATTTATTAAAGAACTTTTTTCTTACAAATTAATTATGCAAATACTTGCATTAAAAAAATTGCATGTCAAAATAACGCGGTATACTTGCATGCACAAAATTGACCGTTTCACTCACATTATTTCTAAAATTATTGGTCCTTTTGTAGCCTATCCACATCTTATGTATAATTAACTTGTGCCAATCAAAAATAAAATCAAATCAAACTAATTTATCCACTTTATAATATATCAATTTGTATCGTAAAAAGTGTGTATATTTTATTTTAAACTTAATTTTTTTCAAAAATAAAGTACAATATATATTTAAGAGAGCTTTTTAAAAAGCGTAAATATTTTTATGTGTTAAATATTTGTAAAGGCGATAGAATTGAATAGATCTTCTTATCTAGACTCGCTCCACATAAGTACACACAAATAGTCTTTAGTCATTTATAATCAATCAAATTCAGGTCAATTACAAATCCTCGCCTCTTAAGTTCACTCTTTCAAATTTTAGTTAATAATTTTGAGCTAACAGAAGGTTTTCCTTATTTAATCGTTCTTATGTTATTTTTTATAGTTTGAATCTATACTAATTATGTCACCACTTAATAAGAACTTAAATTCATTTCAACCATGTTTAGAATAGAATTAAAAAGTTGTATCATGAATTTTAAAAATATAAATTGAAGAACAGGTAGGATTCATGTCAAATTGTTGAGAAAAAAAATTATAAATGATTAAGAGGGTTTTTGAATTGACTTAAAAATTGATCAAATCTATTTTTGTCTGTTTTTGACTTCTAAAAATGTTTGACAATATAAAAAATAAATTAAAATAAGTCAAAAATGACTTAAAATAAGTTGCAAAGTGTTGACAAATATATAAAAGTTACTTAAAGTAAATTAAAAATGACTTAAATAAGTCAAAAAACAAAAATAAATTTCCCCTATTTTTTATTTTTTAATTTAAAAATTATTTTAATTTAATTTTTATTTTTAACTTAAAAATTATTTTTTAGATCAATTCAAACCGGCTTTGAAATCATTTTACAAACATTTGAAGACATAGTGAAAAATATTGCTCACCTGTGAATGAGACAGTGTTGGCTAACAGTAGGATCCAGTAAATGCAATGTTCTATTAATAGACAAGAGAATATTTAATGAGTTATTACTTATTTTGTTCATTTTTTGGTGGATTGGGATATGAATACTTTTATATATATTTTTATGAAAAGAGTTTATAGATACATGTATCTGGCGTATTAATTATATATATTTCGTATATATGTGGATAAATTGATATAATATGTTCAGAATATATTATATCAATAATGTGTATCTGAAATACACTGATTTTTTCACTCTCCTTTCAATTCTCTCTCCTCTTTCACTCGTATCTCTTCCTATATA
>NC_028646.1:80473866-80622870 GCF_001406875.1 Solanum pennellii | reverse complement strand
ATATATATATATATATATATATATATATATATATATATATATTTTGATGTATATGATATCAAATATCCTATTGCGAATGGGATCAATATTAGAATTATAATAGTTTGAGTTGGGCGCGAGAAAATAAAATCAACCGATAAAACAAATTGAAAATGTTATTATTTATTGTTATTAGGTTAATGAATTTTTAATGGTTTGTAAAAAAACAATTATATCAAGTTATTGGTTTGATTTTAGTTTTTTTTTAAAAGTTGTTCTACTGAAAAAATCGATCACCCATTAAGATTGTAGTAATTTATTACTTTGCCCCTAGATAAATATTTATCTCCATATCTTATTGTCTTCGCGCTTTGACCTTCAATTCACACTTCACACTTATACTGACTTTGAATTCACAACTTCACCTTATACAAAACGTCAAAATCTAAAGTAAGAATCTTATTCCTCTTAATTTCTTTTTGTATTGCATTTATATAGTTCTTTTCATTTTAGTTATTATTGTTTCTATTTTATGAGCGTTATGTAAAGTTACATTGTTGTCTTGCCGCATCAAATTGTAGGAGAAGCCATATATTTGTTTAATAATCATTTCTTATTGGTTAAATCGAAAATCGAACCGTCACAGACCAAAATCAAAAAATCAAAAAGATCAATAAAAATGTCTATTGATTTAGCGTATTTAAAAATTAAAAATCGATAAATCGAACCGATAATATAAAATCGAACCAAACCGAACCGACCGATTCACCCCTCTCCAACTTAATATTATTAGTACATTTGGCATGCTACTAGTATTACGAAAAGTTGCATAATACTTTCTCGTTTAGCACGAAATTTAAGAGAGTAAAAGAAACTTTTAAATTTTCTAGTATTAAATCGTTTAATCATATGGTCTTAATTAAACTTTTGAAGGCTATTTATACAAGAAGTTGAAGGAAATCATATTGAAACTTCTAAGATGCTAACAATATTATCCCAATAGGGTGGTCCATTCCATGTGTGTGCTTGCAACTTGGAACTTTTATGGTACTCTCATTAATGTCATCTATTTTTGCGTAAACTTTACGTGCGTAGAGAAGTATTGAAAACACTTACGAACTTGACATAAATGGTTAGTTTTGTTTTTAACTTATTTACAATCTTAAAAATATTCTTTTATCTGCCACATGACAAAGTAAATGGTTTCAAAAACTTATAGGAGCATGCGACTCTTAACTAAAAGTCGAGAGAAAAAGTGTTGAAATAACCCCTAAACTTGATCAGAATTTAGGGATGTCTTTTACTCATGTTGACAAGTAAAAGGGTATTAAATCTAGATATATTGTATCTTAAGTGGATGCACAAGTATCTCAAGTAAATAAATAAAATCTCGCTGCCCTCCCTCGTCTCCCTCCTATCTCACTCGTTACTCTTCTATGTATACGATAGTACAGATACATGCAAATCACATTAGATACATACAAATACATATATCTAGAGTCACTATATCATAAATGATCTTTAGCGGTAATTAATTATTCACAATAGCTTAATTGTCGCTAAATATGTATTTTTAGCGGCAATTAACATTCTTTGTGAATGTCCCTAAAGCTTATATCGACATTAAATCCAATTACATTTAACTAATGCCAGTAAAAACGTTGGCACTCTTTGTTAATGTGTATATTTATTGTCGGTAAAAATAATTTTATTATAAGGTAAGCATCTAGTGTGATTCACATATTTATAATAATCGAAATGCGGTACCACAATACTATAGTTGAGCAGTGAGCTGTCTCCCGTATTGTACCTTAGTCCGTACACTGAAATAAATAATTGTAGAAAAGGTCCATGTGTTGTGTTGGGAGTAGAAAACGATATAATTTTTTTTCGTTTTAATTTGTTTGTATTTTATCTGGTATAGGGCTTTAAGAAAGACAAAAATAGAAAAATTGAATCTTGTGAACTAAAAATTTGGAAAATGCGTATTAAAATTATTTTTTGATTTTGTGTTCGTAAATATATGGAATGGTAAGTTAACCTACAAAAATGGTCAAAAAGAAAGAAATATTCTTTTTAAATATTCTAAAAAAAGTAAGCAAACAAATTTAAAGGGATAAGGCACAAGTATCACTAGACTATGATCGAAATCTCAGAAATACATCTTCAACTAATCTAACATCCTATTACTTCCATAAACTTATTAGCATTATAACAAAGCAAGAGTTTTATGATGATCTCAAATTAATACTATATATAAGAATAAGTTAGCTCACGACTGATTATAATTTAGTGAATTTCTAAAGACATATATAGAATCTCAACAAAATCGATAAATCCATTGTATAATGTTGCACAACTGCAACACACGTTAGAGGGCCTTCTTCACAAAAGAGAGGAAAAGAACAAAGAAATGTCATATATAACTAAACACTCTTTAAATAAAGACGGAGATTGAAGTCTAAATATGAATTTAGTCGAGTTCAATAAAATTTATTTTGATTATTGAGTTGTGTTGAGAATAAGTAAATGTATCGTCAATTAGACATTCAATTTTGAAACTCAATTACATTAAAATTTAAAGTCAGTAATTTTATAATTCAAAATCCATAAACTTTGATGTTTTACTTTTCTGAATGACTCTTCCTAAACTAATGGGCCTCTTTTTCAAAACTCAAGTAATTCATCCCTTATTAAATCAATTAATGAAAATAATATTATCTTTTTTTGATAATTTTCAAAATTAGTATAAACATATTTATTTTTTTAACATATAAATTTGAACTTTATAAATTATATATTATAAACATATTAACGTATTAGACAATTTTTTTTTATTAATGTAACTTGTGATGTGCCTCCAACGTCTATAAATAAAAGCTTGTTTCTCTATTTGGCAAAGCAAAGGGAGATATGAATCCAGCTATTTCCCGGATCATCATAGTAAATCCTCTTATTAAGTATTCAGGAAAAGAACACTTATTTTCTTTCGATCAACAAAATGGTAGAGAAAAAAAATGATAAACAAAATGATAGAGAAAAAAAATGATAACAATCGTTATAAAAAGCATAACATATAATAAAAAGACCTTTTAAAGGGGGTTTAAATTAATAAGAGGAAAGATAGATCATTTCTTGTTCTTGTTCTTGTTTTCAAGAATTTTTTCCAAGTCACTATGCCTACAAGGGATAGCAAGAACTCCTTGTTCGAAACCAAACTCTTCCTCAGCTTGCTCTAATAACCTTATAAATTTTGGATCCGCCAAATAGCTCAACTCAACGACGAACCTCCTTTGTTTCCCATCATCAATTGCATGCACCACAAAATGTCCTTCCTTCACATCTTTTGGAAGAGGCAATGAGGCTGTTTCATCCTCCCAATCATTGAATGCAAACTTGAAACTAGATCTTCTTGAGAATTGGAGGATCTTTTTTAGTATCTTCGCGATATGCTTTCGATTTGTTGTACCTATAAACATCCTTAAGAATTGTTATTGTTTACTCAAACAATTTTATAATGTGGAAGGAAAATGTTAAGAGCAAAGTTTATACACAGAGTTTAGGGAGAACAAAGGATTTGGTTTGTGAAAAGCATAGATGAGATGCAATGCATGTGTAATTATAATGTACTAACATATGTTTATGAAACATCACTTCTAGCTAGCTACCTTGTCCTTTTAAGGACAACATGCACCTAGTGTTCTACTTCACCTAGTTTGTTTTCTTCGCGCACATCTCAACTAGCTCCACGAGGTACCTACTACTTCCACTAGCTTGGATGGATGGAAAGAAATCACTCAGTGTTTTTATTTAAGCAACACTTTGATCTTTCAGATACAACCTCTCTACCTCCACGAGATAGGGTTAAGGTCTACAGGCACTCTATCCTTCCAAGACCCCGCTCGTGGGATTACATTTTTTTTACCTTTGCTGATATATCTGAACGTGAGATCTCATGATTCTCAACCAACTTTATTGATCATTAGGTCACACCTACTACTCTGCTTCATCTAGTTTCTTTACATTACATTAAATAAAGGACATATGGGACCTCTTAGGTTAATGATGTAAACGTACACATAACAGAATCAATTCTACAAGTACTTTAGCAAGGGACCTTTGATGTAAAACTACACATAAAAAGCTCAAATGTAGCAAGTGCTTTTAAGTAGCAGAAAGCAAGCACAAACACGATCCACAGCTATATTTTCATATAGCTAATTTAATGAGGGGCAACTTCCCATCTGACTTGTTGAAATAACAAGTGCAAAGTACAGTATACTGATCACTTGTTGCAAACTAAAATGACTTCTCCTGTTCAACTACAATCACTAAATATTTCCGCTAAAAGGAAAATCTATTGTCACTAAATATCTCTTTTGTTACAGTAAAACATCGATCACATAGTGGATATATAAGGATCACCTCGCTATATATTGACCAGTGAAAGGAAAAAACTGGATCAGCCATCGATAAAGGAATACCGAACTTTATATGTGTAAGGCCTTGTAGTCAAGGAAAATCATAGAATCGGAGGGTTATATTATAACATCGATGGAAAGGTTGAAAGGACACGTAAATGAAATTAAACTCATATTTACGAAATTTAACATGACATTTTCATTCACCATACATAACATGAGTTTTTTTTTTTCGAAACACATATGAAATTTCACTCAAAATTTTGCCTAAAATTACATGGGGAGAAATGATTTTCTAGCCCATTACAAAATTTATTAGTTTTATGTCCTTTTTTATAAGATACTGATATTTTTACATATGTCAGATCTGAAAATGTCATTTTCTTTTATTCAAATTGTAAGAGGACAAGAGATCTCATATCCTCAATTTTTTTTTATCGAAACACTCAATATGAAATATGTATACCACTGTATATAAGTATTGTATAAAGTCCATGTTAAGTTTCTGGATAAACCCAAATTTCATGTATATAAAAGGTATTGTATAAAATATGTAAAAAATTAGTGTTGATCTCTAAAAGTTTGATGTAGCTACAATTAACATAAAAAAAATAAAAAATTTCTTCTCTTTTTTTAAATTTCGTTTCAAATCAAAATCATACTAAAAAATTAAAATAACTTTATAGGCTGTTCTTCCTTCGTTTCTGGAATAAGAACTAATAATAATGTGCATTATTTTATAGATTTTTAGAAGAAGCCAATAGTCAAGTCATAATCTCCATGGGTCATTACCACTTACGTATTTAATCTCAAATAAAATAAAATATATATAGTTCCCGATCAATGATAAAAGTAATTAAAGTGGTAACAATTTGTTTGGATAACGTTAATCAACGTGTATTAGTGACAATATAGTAATGTTAATAATTTATGAGAAAAATATAATTTAATTTATAAAATGTCATTGTTGAACGGAATTTATGTATAAAGAGTAGTGACAATATAGTAATATCAATAATTTATGAGAAAACATAATTTTACTCATAAAATGCTATTGTTGAACGCGATTTATGTATAAAGAGTAAGGGTAATATAGTAATATCTATAATTTATAAGAAAAACATAAATTTACTCTTAAAACGCTATTTCTGGAGAGTAGTGGCAATTTACTAATACAACAATTTATGAGAAAAACATAATTTTACTCATAATATTTTTTTGCAAGCATCTTATATTAAAGCACGCTGTATTTAAAAATATAAAAATATTTTTTAATAATAATTAATTAATGTTAGTAGCTTAATTATCACTAAATTTATTTTTAGTGACAACTAGAACTCTTTTAAAATGTCTCTGATCTAAAGCCTATGGCGACATTTCATATTAATTAATGTTGATGGAGGTTTTATCATGCTTTGTTAATGTGTATATTTATTATCGCTAAAAGCTATTTTTATCACATTATTGTGATTTCACGATATTTAATCCCCTCTTTGTGTTTGATATTTTTCTTCCCATTATTACTACACATCATGGTCGAACAACTAAATAATTTTAGTATTGTTATTAGAGATAACAAACTATAAATTCATTTTGTACCTCACAAATGCACCTAATTAATTATCGTACGTGTTGAATTTTGAAACAATTGACAGATATACCTGCACCTGATCAAATTTCACTCTCATAACAATTTTGGCCGGTTTGGTAGTGACCCATGAAAGAGATATACACAAATCGTTTGTATATGTATATCAGAATTATGGTAGAACGGGATGTACTCTTAATTTTTAATTCTTAATCAGACGTCTCGATCTAGAATATATTTACTAGGAAGCATTTGATTGCATTCTAATATGAATATCAGACATTAGGCGAAAAATAAAAATATATACTTTACGCTACTGAATTGTCAAAATATATAGTATATATTTATAGATGAAAAGAATTTATAATAAATTTTGAAAATAAAGTATATTACATGTCATAACATGTGAATTAAGGTGAGATATAATATAAATTTCTTATACTAACGTAGACTATATGAATTATGAATGATTTATAGAAATGCGTCTTTTTCTAACAATCAGTAAAATATTTTTTAATTTTGTGATATTAAATATGTCACGTGATAAGTTGAAATTAAAAAGTTATAAAATATTATTTTTATAAATTAAAATAAAAGATACTACACTATATGAAATGATTTTACTTATACACAAATCACAATTGAAAGAAATTTTACACTCCCATACTTTTCCTTATTTTTAGGTAATTATTTTATGTCAATACCCGATTTGAGTGGTAATTATAATAGTTTTCTAATATTTTGTTCTTTTATATACTTTTAATTAGAATTTTTTTACTTTTACATTTAAAAGATTTCTTATTGAAAATTGCAGGAAGAGAAAAATTGTTGGACTCTTGAAGAAAAAGCAAAGAAAATACGTGCAGCCAGAAATGGTAAATCTTTGAAGCTAAGTCAAATGAGTGACTCGTGTGTTAAAATGAACATGCAATTATATTGATTTGAAAAAAAGAAAAAGAAAAAAAAAACTATGTTGGTTTGCAGTGATAAATATTTCGAGTTTGAATTTTAAGTATAAAATATTTTATTGAGAACGTTATTTTTAAATGAGATTTATATTTATATGAATCCACTTCGTTGAAAAATAACATCATATATATATATATATATATTTAATCAGTTTTAAAAATTATATATATATATATATATATATATATTAACTTTTTGACCCTACTAACATAAGTGTGACCCTTGACCTAACAGTAAAGAGAGTTTAATTTTTCCAGCTTGCTCGAGTTTAAATCCCTATTCTTCCCTATTCTCACATTACTTTGTAAAAATTCTACGTCCGCCACTAATACTTCGATATGAACTTTGAACGTCAAATGAAAAATAGAAAAACCAACATGCAAATACTTACCATCTGATATTCTCACCGTAAATTAGCTGACATTTTTGATACATTTGATACCATCGAATGTAAAAGTTGAAAAGTGTTTTTTCTATATTTTTAAAATCTTACTAAATTAAATCTAGTTATTATTTTTGAAGCGGGATGAGTATTATTATTAAAAAAAATTTATTCATATATTTTTATTTGTTATGATTCTTTTTATAGTCAAATGATAAAAATTTTGATTAAGATTTTATGATTATTTTTTATTATATTAATATTCAAAAAATTATAATTCATAATACTTTTTGTATAATTTTTTATCTAAATTTATTATTTAAAATATCAAATTAATATAATTTATAACTTTAAAAATTAATCAATATAACGTTTTAAAAAACATGACATATAAAACTGAACATAGATTAAATCATAATGTTACTGTGTCATTTGTCATTTCCACATGTCAAAGTGGCTGGACATGTGTCCTTGGCTTAGCCTAGATTTGAAACGTGTCACATTTATGGGATAGTCATAAGAAACGTGGCATGTCTTAGTTGAAAGGAAATATCTTCGTTTTACACAATTCTCTCCTCCCGACTCAATAAAATAGACAAAAATTTTAATAAAGAGATTCAGAATTTGAAAAAATAAGAAGACACACGAATTAGTTAAAAAATGTTCGATATAATATATATAATAATATTCTCGTAGAAGGACGATCAAATGAACCCCTATAAGCATGGTGGCTCGTCGAAGGTGAAGTAGTTTATGTTATTCTTTTTTAAACGAATTAAAACAAAAATAAATTATATAATTGAGCGAATAGATGTGATGCAGCATTGCTTTCTATATAATTAGAGGTTTTGGGCATGGAAAAAATAATTTTGAATAAAAAGTTAATCGAGTTCCAAAATAAATACAAAATTCAGTATTTTTTTTAAAAAAAATAGATCAGTATACTTTTTCACGTTAATCTGATAGCTGAAGAAGTTAAAACTGAACTATTTTGGATAGTGATGTTTCAATTTAAAACATAATTTACCAAACTTATCGACTTAAATATCATGTCATTTTATTCTATATTTTAGAAAGTTGAAAGTGAACTATAAATCCAAAACCATCACTAATTTAAGGGCCACCATTATAATACAATTAAAAATTGCACAAAAAGAAGCCTTAAAACATCAAAACAAAAACTATTATATGCGTGTTCCCAATCATACCCTCAATGGACGTGATTTGAAATCTCTAATTTTGTCACAACGACACAAATAAACGAATGAATGTAATTGCCACAAAGGAAAAGAAAACATGAAACTGAAAAATTGAAATCAAACTAAACCTCAAAAACTATCTAAACTTGCAATTTTCTAAACAAAAACTACGATATCATATACACTTATTTTCGTATACGAATTGTTGTATTCTTCATTTAAGCTAAACTGATCTTCCCTTCAACAAGGTGTTGTATGTTCACATGACGGAGCAAGCATTAGGATTTTCATCGCTGAAATATTGAGGTGCAGAGTATGGTGGTGGTACATACCCAGAATGACCATAACCATAACTATAACCATGATCATGATCATGATCACAATCACGCGGTGCAGTAATGTGTCGTGGCGACACATATCCAGCTCTAAATCCATAACCATGATCATGAAATGCAGTTATGTATGGTGGTGGTGGCATATATCCGACACTATGACCGTAGTAACCATGATGATCCTGCATTGTTGCGCCATAGTTTTGATTCCAGTGGTTTTGATTGTACATGTTTGGATTACTGCAACCACCATGGTGACATTCTTTTTTGCTGTTCATCACCTCTGTCTTTTGCTCTTTTGGCTCTGTACTTTTACTTGCAACTGTAGACGACGATGCGCTGTGTTTCTTTTTTCCATCGCGAACAATTTCTTTGTTCTTCTTGTTATCATACCGGCTGCATGATTCATTACCTTTCTTTTGTCGAACAACAGGTACATTACGTTTCAATTTCTTTATAAGAAATCGCTTTAATTTTTGTACAGGTCCGTCACAATGCTGTTGAACTATCTCATTGTTACATTGAACCTGAACAACCACCAACATCAAAAACAAAAAAAAATAAATAGAAATTACTAAACCTTTTTTATTATGTAAACTTTGAAATTATTCGAATTAACTCAAAAGATATCACATAAATTGGAAGAAAAATTAAATTTTCCACAACATGAATATGAAGTGTAAATTAGAGAAGTAAATTACCTTTTTGGGCTTTTTATCTACTCCTTTCTTCTCCTCTGCTACCTTGTTCTGAACTTTCTCTTCGGATTTTTTCTTCTCCTCTACTGCCTCGTTCTCAACCTTCGCATTGGATTTTTTCTTCTCCTCTACTGCCTTTTTCTCAACCTTCTCATCGGATTTTTTCTCGCCGGCGGCAGCCTTTTTGGGCTGAGCAGAGAGGAGCGCCACCTTCTTCTTAGTCTTACTTTCCACTTTCTCCCGGAGCCATAACGGATCCACATTCCCTTTCACAGTCAATTTTCCAGTACTGGCATCCGCCTTCACGTCTTCCACACCTTCAATAATAAATTAATATAAATTCAAAAAACAATAGTATAATAAAAAACGACCTAGATTTTACCCCAATCTAAATCGGCAATAGAAATATTGTTTCCGATAGACCGCTAATTTCAAAGTATAAACTGAAGATCTCGAGTTAACTAATTTTATTGAAGCACATAATGATGTTTAATTTAATTAATTTACCTTCAAAGTGACGAACGGAACGTCTAACTTTTTGAGCACAACCTTCACAATGCAAATCTAGCTTCAACAGAATAGTTGCGATACCGCCGCTGTTGTCGTCGGCGTTTTTCCCACCGCCGGCCGAATTTTTTCCGGCTTCATTCTTCTTCTTCTTCTTCTCAACTTCGATTTTTTCCTTTTCCTGAAACCCAAAAAATTAAACAAAATTAAAACAGGGAAAGTGAATTAAAGAAGAATTAGAGGTTTTAGAAGAAAGAATTAATGAAAATTACCTCACCCATTTGAAGAATTAGAGGATGAATTATGAGAATCTTAGAGGATTTTTTGTGGTTATTTGAAAGAAATTATTATTAATTGAGGATAAAAAAAAAACACAGAAGTAAAACTGGAGAAAATATAGAAAATGGGGAGACACGGTTTTCTATGTTTTTTTTTTTTGGTCTTTTCTTATTTAGGACAAATATTTATTTTGATTTAATAGGAAACTACTTCCTCTTAACACACTATAGGAAAAATGAAAAAGACGCGTAAATAAAATATTATTACAATTATACAAGTAAAATTTATGTAATTTTCCTAAATAGGATTATTTAATTACGTTTTTTAAATTTTTTCCTTTGTTTTTTTTAAGGAAAATGTGCAAAAATAGCTAGCCGTAATACACAAGAAAGAATGAAAATTACCATTTTTTCACAAGGTTTTTTTAATGTGGTATTATTTTTAACATAATTTTCTTTCTATTTTTTTTTTGTTTAAATTGTTCACATGTTTGGGGGTCATAACTTTTGTATAAACTATCTTCACAATTAAATTAATATTTCAATAAAGTTACTGAGTTTCGATACGTGAACTGGGGATGGACATTTGGTATTTCGGTTTGATTTTATTTTTTTTCTGGTTTTTGGTTTTTGTAAATTGTGTACCGAATACCGAACCAAAATATTTTGATTTGGTTCGGTTTTTATTATTTCGATTCGGTTTTTATTATTTCGGTTTGGTTTTGTTATTTCGATTTTTTTTAATGGGCCTGCTTAGTAGGGCTTTAGAAATTTACAAATTTTTTTGTTTGATTTTCAGCTTAATGGGCTAAAAATAGTTATATCAAAAAGTCTTTTACTTTTTAATTTTTATTTTAAATTATAATATTTATTATTTAATATTAATAATTAATATAATATAAATATATATTATAATATAATATATTTGGATAAACCGAAATATCGAATTACACAAAATCACATACCGAAAACCAAACTGAAATACCGAAAAATACAAAAAATATACCGAATACCGAACCGAAAATCGAAAAACCGAAACCAAACTACCAAAAAAATTCGATTCGATACGGTGTTTTAGTTTTCCAGTGTTTATGCCCAGCCATAACGTGAACAGATAAATCCACACACTAACATATTAGACGACCCCTTCAAACTATAATTTACATTACAATTGAATTTGTCTTAATAAAAATACTTTCTTCCATCTCTATTTATTTATTTATTTTGACAAATCAGAAACGATAAACTTTTTTTTATTATACTTTTATTTAAATTTTTTGAAATTATAATTAATAAAAATAAAATTATAATTTTTCTATACTAATTATTATTATTTTAATATACCTGTTATTTCTAAAGTGAATAACTAAATAAGAAGTAGAAATTATATTTTTATTCGCCTTACGTATCTTATTTGTTCACCTCTTTAATTTAACAAATGGAAATATATTTTTTGTGACTTTGACACATGAAAATACACGCCAAGAAATATTAAATTTACACACGCACACCAATTAATGATGCTTAAGAATATACAATTGAACCCAACATGAACCTAATTAAGAGCTACTCCCACCGTCCATAATTGTTTGTCATGTTAAGGTCATATATATTCTTTAAGAAAAATATAATATAATGTGTAATCTGACTAATATAATCCTATTAAGAATATCAAAAGTCTATCTAACTTTTTATTGAACTACATTAAATTTCTCATTCGATGTTCAATATCCGCGTTGAAGTCTCATTAAATTGGATTTATTGTGGGAAGTCTCATATTAAGGAGAAAAAGCTTTACATGATAAAGACGACCTTATACCCGAAGAAACTCGAACTCGAGATTTTTTAGTAGTTGGACCTTGACTAGTTTTTGTTCTTGTAGTGTCAAGCTAATGATTGGGCCTGGACGACATACTCAACTGGATGCTGAAATGGGCCGGTTGGTTATATAAAGCCTTTGAGAGTTTAACTCACCTAATGTTATCTTGCAATATAAATAGCATAAGTTAAATTAAAAAGGAATTAAATAACTACAATATAGTTCGAATAAGATAACTATAAGAAGAAGTGTAGACTTCTCGAAAATAGCTTGTTTTCATTTCATTTATTGTATAAAAGTTTCAATAATGGAAACAAAGTAAATTATAAACCTTTTCTATTGTTAGACAACATTCTTACAAATTTGTCAATTCTTTAATGAAGCCCAAAATTAATAAAATCCAAACACAATTCATTTATTTATTTTTAGAATCAAACTGTTTAAGATTGATCGGAAATTTGCACATGAAAACTTTAATTTTTTTGAAATAAAATTTATATATTTTTAAACTACGTAAAAAGTACTATAAGTCACACTAATGGATGATTCAAAAGATTTATAAAAAATTTACGATTTCAAAGATAAACTTATTTGAATTTCAAAATTCAAAAAGTATCACGTAAAATGGAACGGAGGAAATACGTGTTATATTGAGGACATGATAAAAATAATATTTTTTCATGGAAAAAAGCAATAGGACCAACCGTTTCAGACCCGGTTCAGTCTCCTAATTAACCACCGCCAAAACGTAATTAAACCGCCTTCTTGTCGACGTGTCATCCTCAATTCCTGTGGCGTCAATTTTTTTATCTGTTCCTTTTCTTCCATTTTCCCCTTTTTTTGCTTTACTTTTCTCAGATTCCGATCATTTTTCCCTTTCACATTCCTTCAAAAATTCCCCTCTCGCCGGAAAAAATGCCGGAGATCGCCGCCGTCTGTTTATCCGCCGTCTCTTCTATTCCTCTCCTAAAAGACCCTCCCTGTTCCTCCGGTTCATCATTTTCATCTTTCCGTAAGTTGACTCTTTTTCCGAGTCAATCGCCGATCCGTTCCGTCAAGTTCGTTGCGAAGGCGTCCGGCTCCGGCGGTTTCCTTGGGGATGATGCATTCGGACCCTATCCTTGGGAATCTTCTGACTCCGGTGATCCTTGTATGTTCGTCAATATCTAGATAGTGTTTAGTTTAATATTCAAAAGCCTAAAAGTACTTTTTTTTTTTCCTTTTGCTCCTTTGAGATTTTAAGCTATGTGATTCATATTACTTGGTATTTATTTGTTTAAAAGGCGAATTAGGCTTTACAACTAGAGGATTTGTAGATGTAAACTAAACTATCAACAGTAAAATATTGGTACATTTTTGGTCCTCTCCTAAAATTCTGCCTATTCTTTGTCTGTTGATGTTAGATTACTTAGGCATTCTTCAAGGGTGTTCTACCTCAAAATTAAAGTCGATTGATATTCTGCTTTAAGAAATCAGCGATAATTTGGTTTTAGGTTCAATTATCTTCTCTGATAGAATAGTTCATTTAGAAGTTGTGTTAGTACTTTAGTAGATGTTTTATACAGTTCTGTAATGTGGATTTGTTACAAACACCCTTTTTTGGAGGAGAGCGTAGTTTGAAATGCTTCAAGAATGAATCTCAAAAAACCCTTTACCTGCAATGCAATGCGTGTAAAGTTGTGCAAGGAATTTGTTGAACATTTTAATCAGATTTCATAATCAGAAAATCCTAATACAGTTCGAGTTAAGTATACTGTGGTTGATGTTGTTATTTGCATCTTGTCAAGACTTTTTAGGGGCACCATCTTACACAGTGATAACCTAAGTTTTGGTAATGGAATCCCTATTATAAAAGAATTAAATTATTTTGTCAGGTTAGAAATGCATAGCTAATTGTAGGAGAGAATGAAGCTTAGTAAATTTGTAGAGCCTCCAAACTTGATGCTTAGCATATATAAGAAGCCTCTAGAATGCGTCAAATTGGAGCTAACCCGTCGACCTCCTCGAGGATTGGATACTTTTTATTTATTATAGACTTCTTTTGATTCTGTGTGAGATGAAAGAGAGCAGGTGAGGCATTTCTTTTACGATTGTTTGGGACAGAAGTGTTTTAAGTGTATCTTGTCACATTGGTCCAGTGACTCCAACTCTGTCAGGAAACACCAACCAGTTCATTGGTTTATGTGCAAGAATCTTGTTCTATGACAGGTCCATATATTTGATGATCTCTCCCTCCTTATATCTGGTAAATTAAGTCGCACAAAATTTAACTCTGAAAAGATGTAAATCCCCTCATATATGATGCATACTTCTGACGCCAAAAGTCCCCTCGCATTGACTCAAATGAAAGGTTAATTATTGGTTTGATATTTTATAGCGTTTATTTCTTTTATGCTTTTCTTCCTCCCCATTTTTTTTATAGATATAATTCATCATTTAATCAAGATATGTCTTCATTTATGGTCTCTTTGCTGTCATAGTCAATTAATTTTTTTGTTTGAATTTAATATTTTTGAAGTTTTCCCTGCTATTTGCAGCTGTGCAGTGGGTACAGGAGGAGAAAATCACACTGTTCACTGCTGATGGACTCGTTCAACTTGGGGGAAACATGGTTAAGCGACGAATATCTTCATCTGATGTATGCTTATTTCCCTCCATTAGTTCTGTGCATTTTTTTTTCTCACCATTCTGAGTGAGAAGGCATAATGGAATTTCATACCTCTATTTTCTTGTGGCGAATATAGTTCATTTCATTGAATCTATAAACACTGTTAGGTGTGTTAGTTTATTCTAGTCTGGAAGATACACAATATACTTGTAAGAACTGAATAAGTCAACAGTTTATAGAAGCTTATGAGACACGTTGCATAATATCTTCTTGGTACTCTCTTTGCCTCTTTCCATACTTCATCTGCTCTGTTTAATAAAGAATTGTTTTTGCCATTGATTATGCACATCTTTTCTGATGTTTTACTTTGAAATGCAGAAGAAGCAGGGAAAAAAATTGGAAGTGTCGCCAAGACTTCAACGATTTCGCGAGAGCAGTTACATGGATCCAAACCAAAGTCTCTGTTTGGGTGCTCTCTTTGACATTGCAGCAACTAATGTAAAGCTTCTGCTACTTGTCAATTTCTAATGTCCAATGTTTATGTTCATCTTAATGGGAATTGGAATTGATGACTCTTACAGGGCCTTGACATGGGCAGGAAACTATGCATAATTGGTTTTTGCCGTTCTATAGAGATGTTGAGCGACGTTGTAGAAGACACTGTTCTTGAGCATGGTGGAGAGGTATATCTTCTTATATCACCTCTCTTTTTTTTGGTTCTGATCCTTCCATGGACCAATTTGATTGGTGTTGCATGAGAAGCCCGAGCTTCCTTTGCACACTTACTTTATGTTTTCATTGCATTTCTGATCATCTCGTACATCTTGACGTATATATGCTCGTAGGCTCAAATATCATTAGTGCTGAGTGTGGGTTGTAACTAAAGCTGTTTTGACATTAGTTTCTCACTGGTCTCTTCTTTGGTAATTCAGTATGAAATCTCATATCAGGTATCTTCACTTATTGAATGGTTTGACAAATCTTTTCATGCCACAGATTGTTTCTGCGGAGAAAGCCAGCAAAGGCGATATGCAGGAAAAGCTAACTATGACAGTTGCAGTACCGCTACTATGGGGGGTTCCTCCTGCATCCGAAAGGATCCACCTTGCAGTTCGAAATGGTGGAGGCATTGTAGATAAAGTTTTCTGGCGATGGGACTTCCTGTAGATAAATATCTAAGCTCCATACCCTTTGTTTGTGCATTTGTATATATTATTGTCATTCTTCTGTACAAAATTGAAATATGTAACTTAATCTGTGTACACTAGTTGTTAATTAGTCCATCCATCATTCTGAATTGTAAAGTGGGCACCTCAAGAATAACAAATTACCTGTCAATAAAAATTTATGACATGTTCATCAATTGTGAGCCAGTTTATATATTTCTATTGTGTACACAAAATATAGCTACACCGCTCTAAAGTTAACTTTGATTGATTGATAATATAATATTTTATCTTTCCTGGACACACTACTTCTATTAAAATATAATTATTTCCCCTACTATATATATCATTTTTTATGTGAGATCTACTTTCTTCTATTTCCTATTTTTCATGTTGTTGACTTCTTAATTCTAATGAAATGAAGGTTCCTACCATAGATTTCTGCAAGCCAGAGCTAAAACCAGGCACTACTGAATGGGATTCAACAAAATCTCAAGTTTTTAAAGCCTTGCAAGAGTATGGTTGCTTTGAAGCAATATATGATGAACTTCGACATGAAACTCGAGAAGCCATGTTTGATAATTCAAAAGAAATCTTTGAATTTCCATGGGAGATCAAAATGAAAAACTTGTCAAAGAAATCACCCTTTAATGGTGGCTACATAGGGAAGCTTCCAACACTACCATTGTATGAGAGTGTATGCATTGATGACTTGCTTCAACCTGGAAGTGTTGAAACTTTTGCTGATATATTCTGGCCCAAGGGAAATCCTGAGTTTTGGTATGTTACTTCTTCCAACATTTTGTATTTGTCAGTTTTTCTTTCTTTTTTTTTTGGTAACTCTTTAGCTGTGATTTTGTGTTGAGTGCTACCTCTGCGTGTGCGGGGTAGGGGGCAAGGACATGCAAGGATCCGTTTTTCGTCAAGGGAGTGTCTGGTATGAAGGAAAGTGTTTTCCCCGAATATATGTGTTTTCTTGGAAAATAAGTACTACTTTTTACCCTTATTCTTGACATCCACACCTAACTATCAAGTGTCATGTCGTCTTTGGCAAGGGCGGCTTAACAACTCTCGTGGACTAAGGCAAAATCATATTAAGAGGTCCATAAATTTATTTTATAAAATTTATACACTAACAAGAAAATCTATTTTTTACACAATAGATTAATCATTTAAGACAAAAAATATCAAATTTCAAATAAAAAAAAATAGAAGAAAGGAAGAAGAGTACAAAAACTAAAAGTGACAGATTATAGATTTTAAGCTTTAAAACTCAAATTGAGATTTTAATTTGGTTATCATCACAAATAAGAAGAAAAAAAATAACTTACATAACTTAATAGTTGAGGTTTTGAGCATAACAAAAATATCCAAATTTCTGATCAATTTAAATGATATAATTCTTTTTAAATGATAGAATTCATTCCATTAAATAACACTCATTGGTGAATATCTAAAATAAAGTATAAAGTTTTCATATAGCATATAACTTAAAACAAAAAGGGAACTTGTTCATGAATATTTTTGTGTTAACATCGTTTAAGAAAAGATTGAAAAAAAGTTCATTATGTTATCAAATATATTACTTAGTTTCTATATAAAAAGGACAGTTTAAAATTGGAAGTTAAAACAAACATATCAAATTATGAGTGAAAAAATTATGAGAATTAATTATGTGAGGCTCTCTTATTGCTTGACAATGTGTCTCCATTTGCTTGTTTTTCAGCAATGTAGTTAAGTCCTACTCAAAGCCACTTGTGGAATTGGATGAGATGGTGAAAAGGATGGTTTTGGAGAGTCTAGGATTACAAAATTACATTGATGAATTCTTGGACCTCACCTCTTTTCTATTGAGATTAACCAAATACAATGCAACTCAAGATGGAGATATTGGGAATAAACCTGGAATTGGTGATCATACTGATGGTAACTTCTTGACCATAATATCACAAAATCAAGTAAATGGATTGCAAATTCTCAAGAAAAATGGACAATGGATTGACGTTGATATTTCATCGAATTCGTTCGTTGTTCTATCAGGAGATTCCTTCATGGTAAGACGTATTTGAACTGTTTTCCTTGAGTCGACAGGGGTAAAGTTTGTGTACACTCTACCCTCCCAGACTCTACTTTGTGAAACTACATTGAATATGTTGTTGTATACATAGACATCGAGTCAATTGCAGTTCATGCTATCGTCTCGATGTCTACATATACACAACATCGTCCTTTTTTATGTAAAAATAGAACCAAAGATAGTTTTACATACTATTCTTTGGATTATTTTTCTGCAAATTTTCATACTAATTTTCAGGAAAATCCCTCTATAATTCACAGTTTTCTTTTAGTGTATGTTCTTTGTGTAACATTAACATAAATGTGCAAATTTATGCAGGCATGGACAAATGGTCGATTACATTCTCCTCTCCATAGGGTAACGATGGCCGGAGAAAATGATAGGTTCTCCATTCAGTTATTTGCAGATCCAAAAACAGATTACACCATAAAGGCCCCAAAAGAACTCGTGGATGAAGAACACCCTTTACTCTTCAAGCCATATGACATTCTTGGATATTTTGAGTTTTTTGGGACAGAAGTTGGACGAGAAGCTGGCCCCAATGTTCTCAAGGCTTATTGTGGTGTATGAATTATTGTACTTCTTGAAACTTCAGTTCGTTAAGGTCTATCGAAAACAGTCTTTCTACCTTCGCCATACTGGAGTAAAGTCTGCATATATACACTCTACTTTTTTTCAGATCCAACCTCGTGGGACTACACGGGGTATTGTAATTGTTGTTGTAATGCTTTACCGTCTTCATATTACTTGAACTCTCTTTTGCTTGTACTTGCTCAGTTTCATATTATTTGATCTCTGTTGATTCTAATACGATACATCTCTTTATTAGAGGTGTATTTCATCAATTTAATTTTATTAATGCAAATAAAATATTATCGATTTGCTAAAACGGGCTGGTAAAATGAAACGGAAAGAGTACTATCTAAAAACTTGTAAAAATTGAGCAAAGAAATGAGAATTGACAAGAGCACAAGACACACCAGTCTACATTATTTTAAAATGTATACACACTTTAAGCCTTTTCAAATGCAAATTTCAAAGATTCATTTTATTTAGAAAAAAAAAAAAAAAAACTCCATGCCTTAAAGCATGATTAGCTGGATAATACATATCTTCTATGTGTAGGTGATTTTTTTTTTCATATAATAAAAACATTGACTAATACTAAAAAAATCCACACACATCATATACACTTTTTATACATATAAGTTTAAGCAAATAGTCAACAACTACATAGTTGGTGGGAAGAAAAAAGAAAATGAAGTAGCACAACTCACCAAGAAATTTGTCAAAAATGAAGTGACATCTAACAACCATTTAATTTCAAGGTGGATTGAAAAACCTCAATTTACTAATAATTCAATGACTTTTTAACAATATGTACAATTCTTGATGCACTAGGTACAAGATTTACAATGCTTCAAGACAAAAAAAAACATTTCATACTCTCACCAACTTCACCAAATAATAGAAGTATAGTTGCACTTTCATGATTGGTAAGTGGTCATATAAAATTTAAAGGGGTAGGAAATTTGGGAAGAATTTTCGACATCCGCATCGGTGTTCGATAAAATTTAGATTCATGTTAAAAAAATTCACATTGAGAAAACACTTCCAAATGAAACTAACATCAGATTCAAAATTTCTAATTTCTAATTAAAAATAAAGAACACTTTCAGTCGACCAACTTATGTATTTGACACACTGATCAATTAAAGTAATATGTTATTTTGAGAATTTTCAACATAATAATTTTTTATAACTATTAAAATTCAATGAGTTCTTTTTTTTTTTGGTTCGTTGAAATAGTGGGTCGTGCTATAGTACTAACTATTTTTATCATGCCATGAGAAAACAATTTGAAGAAATGATAAAATTATATAAATGAGAGGAACCTATTGATAAAATTCATGTTACAATGATTTAAAATTTAAGTACATGGACGGTTAGTTTTATTTCTCTTTTTAGTTAATCTTAACATTAATAAAAATAACCTTTTAATTACACATTAATAATTAAACAATTTAGCATTTAAGAATTCGTTAACTTTGTGAAGATGCATTAGCATAGGGATCAAAGGTGCACATTAATTAAAAGTTAAATGTACTTTATTAATAACCTCAAGGATCAAAATTAAAATTTATTGATGTTTAAGTGACTAAAATTGTTACAACAATAACATATCACTGTAATTCTTCAAGTAGATTTTGAAGAGAATAGTATATATACATATCTTATTTCGAGAGATAAAATGTGTTAATTCTTTGAAGATTGATTAACCAAAGAATCAAAAATACACATCATCTAATTAAAAATTACATATATTAATCCCCAATAACTTCAACAATCATATAATTAAAAGGAAAAAAAGGACAAATATATTCTCAAACTATCGTAAATGGTATGCAGATATCCTCCGTCATACTTTTGAGATATTAGTGCCCCTGCCGTCCAAAAACTAGAGCATATATGCACTTCACTCTAACGGAAGATTAAATAGGGACATGTGGCGTAATCTTATCCATTGATTCGATGTCAGGTCGGTGGATACGATTACGATACATGTGTGCCTGTTAGTATAAAGAATATATATGCTCTACTTTTTGGACAGTAGGGATACTTATGTCCCAAAAGTAGACGGAGGGTATTTGTATACCATTTAAGATAATTCTGAAATATATTTATCCTTTTTTCCTAATTAAAATTCATTGAAGTTTAAAAAACTAAAATCACTACAACGATATATCAATATAATCCCACAACTAAAATTTTAAAGAGGATAATATAGAGACATATATAGATCTTCCGAACAAGTAAAAACATTACAAAACCGTTCGAAACGAAAACTTATCAAAAATAAGTAAAATCCCCCCACCCCCACCCCCATTGTCCCCACTTGTGTTTGGTAAAGCCAAATATTGGTTGGTAAAAAGAAAAAAAAAACCACTCTTGTTGGAAAGTGAGAAGAAATAGAGCGAGTCATTCGTTAGCCCCCACTTTTTCTCCTACATTTCAGCTTCTATAAATACTCCCCTTAAATCTTTTCATTAAACACACATCATTTCTCTGTTCTCTCAAATTCTTCTTCCTTTCTACAGATCTAGAGCTTTCTTTTCCATTCTCAGGTTCGTTTTCTTCATAAAGTTATGCTTAATTTACTGTTTTATGCTTTGCTTTTGCTTCATTAGATTATAGATCTGATATATTTATGCATGTTTTGTTTGATTCGCTTCAAAATTATGTTATGATATCTCATATTGGTGTTATATATTTGTGTTTTTATCCGCTTTGAAGTTCGACTAATCTGGATTCGCATGCTCGAACTTGAGACGTTTGGTTAATTACGAAACTGATTTAGCTCAATGTAGTATATCTAGATCTCGTTAATAAACTAGGAATTTTTGTTAATTTTCATGTCATTGAGTAAAATTAACTCTAATTGTCATATTGTATTGTTGTAGTATATGGAGATTACGTAGATCTCATTGCTAAGCTGGTTGCCCTGTACATGGTGACAAATATGTTGCTTTTGGCCCATGGATTTGGTTGTTTGGGAGTCTAATGATGGAAAATGATGATTTAGTGGTGAAATATTTGTGGTGTTGTGTGTTTAAAATGAAATTAAATCATTTTTTTTTGGGGTCGTGAGAACGTAGACCGAGTGAAGAAAGTAGTCTTTGAAACATTTAAGCGGGAGAAAACAGGGCAATTTTTGGGTATACGTGGCGTCTTTAGTTTGTATAATGAGATTGTGCGGACCAAATGTTGAAGCATTGTGTAATTTAAGAGAGAATTGTGTGTGATGTATCCATTATCTTCTTTTTTTCGCCAATGTTAACACTAGAACTCTTTGAATTCAATGAAATGTGTTAATATGATGGAACGTTATGGCTTGACATGCTTATGAGCGACTTGCCATATTTTCTCGTGAATATTTGAGAAAGAAGTGATGACATATTTTATTGATCTTTTCAGCTAGATATGGAAACTTTCTTGTTCACCTCAGAGTCAGTTAATGAAGGACATCCCGACAAGCTTTGTGATCAGGTTTCAGATGCCATTCTTGATGCTTGCCTAGAACAAGACCCAGAGAGCAAGGTTGCATGTGAAACCTGCACAAAGACAAACATGGTCATGGTCTTTGGAGAGATCACAACCAAGGCCAAGGTGGACTATGAGAAGATAGTACGTGACACCTGCAGAGGCATTGGCTTCACTTCACCTGATGTTGGTCTTGATGCTGACCACTGCAAAGTCCTTGTCAACATTGAGCAGCAGAGCCCTGATATTGCCCAGGGAGTCCATGGTCATCTTACCAAGAAACCAGAAGAAATTGGAGCTGGTGACCAAGGTCACATGTTTGGCTATGCCACCGATGAAACACCTGAACTCATGCCACTTACTCATGTTTTGGCTACAAAGCTTGGTGCCAAGCTTACCGAAGTGAGGAAGAACAAGACTTGCCCATGGCTCAGACCTGATGGCAAGACACAAGTTACAGTCGAGTACAAGAACGACAATGGTGCCATGGTCCCTATTAGAGTTCACACCGTTCTCATCTCAACTCAACATGATGAAACTGTCACAAATGATCAGATTGCCAAGGACTTGAAAGAGCATGTGATCAAGCCCGTGATCCCAGCTCAGTACCTTGATGACAAGACCATCTTCCACCTCAACCCATCAGGTCGTTTTGTGATTGGTGGTCCACATGGTGACGCTGGACTCACTGGCAGGAAAATCATCATCGACACTTATGGAGGTTGGGGTGCTCACGGTGGAGGTGCCTTCTCAGGAAAAGACCCTACCAAGGTGGACAGGAGTGGTGCTTACATTGTGAGACAGGCAGCAAAGAGTGTGGTCGCTGCAGGACTTGCTCGCCGCTGCATTGTCCAGGTTTCTTATGCTATTGGTGTCGCAGAACCACTCTCTGTGTTTGTTGACACGTACAAAACCGGAACCATTCCAGACAAGGATATTTTGGTTCTGATCAAGGAGAACTTCGACTTCAGGCCTGGAATGATGTCCATTAACCTTGACTTGAAGAGAGGAGGCAACTTCAGGTACCAGAAGACTGCTGCTTATGGTCACTTCGGCCGTGATGACGCTGACTTCACCTGGGAGACTGTTAAGGCCCTCAAGCCTAAAGCTTGAGTGCAAGTTCCCACTCACAACTTTGCGTACCAATATTCTTGTGCCTATTATTCTTATTGCGGACCAAATAAACAAGCTTCATTGATTGAGTAAATTGATATCCTATTTTTACATTTAAGGCGCTATCAAGTGGAGGGAGACCAAAGCAAGTGTCTACATACTTTGATGGATTCTCAGAGCTCCTAGCAATTGATACTGTTGATTTTTCTTTTTTTGCAGTACTTAATTACGATGTAACCTGCGTTGTTCATTTCTGATATCCCCTCATACGAACAAGTTCTTTTGTCTTTGTGTTCATTTATCTAATGAGAAATGCAGCATGTTGCTGAACTATTGGTCCTGTTATTGTTTTTTTCTATACAGTTTTAGATGTTTTACTCTTTATATATTTCCTCCTTTTTCCCATACTACAGTCTATCATGCGTGACATTATTTTCCATCGAACGTTTTTCACATCCCGCGTACCAAATGACCTGTAATAGCATAAACAAAAATAAAAGACAACACCATAAAATGTATAATAGTGCCGTTTGTCTGGATATATTTTTGTTGCTATAGCTATGAAGAACATATAATATAATATAACAAGAGATTCAATTATAGTGAAATATTTTTACAAGAGAAAGTCGTTATAAAGAGGTCTGACTATATAGACTGCTAGATTGATTCTTTGGCAACTGAACTATTAGGTGTGATATAAAGTTGCAGTGAGATTGCATTTCCTAAGCTACTTGCCAGTAAAATATATCCTTGTGTCTTGAAGTGGTGATTAACACACACCCCATATGTCACATTGTACAGCTTGTACTAAAAATTATGTTGCTCCAGCTTATTTGTCATTCTCCTCAATTGTGAACATGAAATTTCTAACCCTTTCCCTTAGGCTGTTTCGTATATCGACGCCTTCAGCAGAGTGGAAAAGTCTTGAGGTTATTCAGTTTCAGAGAATGCACCAGGCTGAAAATTCTGGCACAGTGATTGTGAAGCTGCCTCTATTCTTGAAAGGTCCTACAGTAACACAAAAATACTATTGAACTTGATACAGAAGATATAATGTGAAACTTCAAAACCATGCGACGTCTCTAGTAAAAGTTCTTACCTTCCCTTCAAATCTGATCATAAGAGGGCCTTTTCTTGATCCTCGATAACCTCCTTCATGTTAAAGGAAATAGGAACGATTTAAAACGAAACTACTTTTTAACAAAAAAGAGAAGGATAAGAGTGGGAGTACGCGGTGGTTCATATAAACCATCAACCTTGTAAATGATATTAGTCACTTACCGATGTATATATCAGGAAATTGAAGGCAAAGTTTTGAGAGAGGTTGAGCAACTTCAACCTGCAATTCATTGGGAGCTAGTAAATAGTAATCTGCACAGAGTGCTATAGACGGAACATGTTAACAGGAAGACTATTCACAAAGATAACATTATAAAGACTCATCTAAAGAAGGAAAAGCAAAATGATACGAGTCAATGACGTTGCACTTCACCGTTCTAGAAGGTACTCTATATGTTCACCAAATCCAGGAAGAAAAACTAAGCAGAATGTTGTTGACTATATGGGGTAAAGATCAGAAACTGGCTTTGGTTTTGACGACTATACGGGTGATAAACAATCTGATACCTTTTGGCTGCAAAAAGTCTACCCGATGCTTCATTCACATTGTGAGTCCTAGTTGGTTGTGTACTTGTGTTAAGGGTCATGTACCAGGTTTATCAGTAATTCATACTTTCTCTTTATTTTAAATCTTCAGGACTTGACACTTTTCCAGGAAAATGTTGAAGAGCTAATTTGGTAAAGTGAGAAGAATTCCGATATGATGGCTCACAAGCCATTAGATCAAGCTGTAATGACATCTAGCATCTTTTGCATCATGAGAAACATGAAGTTCTACCATCCCAGGAGATTGCACGAAATAGAACTTGGAAAGGCAACTTATAAATTCACCTAAAGAGTTCAAGAGATACATATGATATATCAATCAACTGTGCCGCGATATCAAACTAGTTGGGCACGACTTAAGGATATATACTATAACGAAGAGATCTTGGTTTCTGTAATTACAGAAGACTGAAAACATCATATATCAAAGAGAAAAGGATATCTAAGAAAGGGTTGCAGAACACTCACATCAGAAAGAGTTGTTGCCAAGCATTTTGAAACAAATGGTGCCATCAATACCAAGTCACCATTAGATTTCAATGAATCAATCAGACAATGCCACTGTAGGTCCAGTTCAGCAACATTGGTTGCAGTGAGAATGATCACATTATGGCACTTAATCTACATAAGAGAACAGACATGCTAAAAAATCAATGTTCAAACTTAAGTATCATAAACTCACCAGTTAAAGAGCAACAAGAAGTATATAGTAAGACATGAAATAGCTTTATGTAATCAAATATACATAAGAAAAACATGAAATATAGAAGGAAATGAGGCAAAGATAAAGTCGAATTCACTATCAGTGATCTATTTCTTCCGAGTAATTAACCACACTGACAACTCTGAAAAAACAGAATAACATGTTAGTGCTATGTAAGAACATTCAACATGACTTTAACAGAGTATAGATCTAGTTTTCACACTTCCTAAAATCATCAAAGTTCAAAGCCACTAACTAAAGGATAAATTTTAGTGAAGAATTACAGCAGCAACACTCATAAGAGGTATCAAGAGTAAAACCTTACACCAACCAAAGTGAAGAAGGAAGTGGAATAAATTGCAGAGGGAAACAAAAAAAGATCTTCATGAAAGGAGAAAATACTACAGCTCAGGTTTCTAAATGGACTTCTGGTGATGCCCAATTCACAGAAGAAGATTTGAATGAATATATGCCAACAAAAATGTACATGGTTGTGCCAGTTTTTCATACAATCAAGAACTCCGGAAAAATATGACTACTTGAGAATAAATTCCAACAATGTCTACTCTAAGAAGGGCATCGAGTTAGAGAATGAAATAATTGTAATAATCATCCAATCTCAGCAAACACACACATACCAAAGGCACAGGCAGCTGTTCATGATGAAGCAATTCTGTAATACCTTCAGGCAGCTGTGCCATCTGTAATCAGAAAAGAAACAAGAATTTAATTCTTACAGGCAGAGAAGCTTTAGCTGTTGGAATGTTACAAATCATGAATTTTATGACATTTGAAATATATAAAGAACACATTAATTAAGTTTCTGATTCATTGCACTATTCTATCTTTCAGAGCCAGGTGATCTTGTACTACACTAGAGCATGATTTTGAATTAGAGATTTACCAATAATATCACGACAAGTGTTCCAGATCAGCAACAACAACATACCCAGTGTGTCCCCACAAGTGGGGTCTGGGGAGGATGGGATGTACAGCAGACCTTACCCCTACGTGCCGTAGAGAGGTTGTTTTGGACAGACCCTTGGCTCAAGAAAAATGTTGCAAAAACAGTAAGTGTTCTAGATCAGCCTTGGACAAAATTATCAAACCACCAATTTTATCTTGCAGGGTGTAAGTTACAGTCAGTAAAAATCCATGTGATATTTTGAGATATTTCATTCCTCGGCAGTCATAAATGAGATGCATTTGCAAAGACTGATTCACCCTGTAGCACTAAGAGGGAAAAGATCTTGTATTCTCTTCCTTCAGCTAGTATTGGAGATTAAAGCATAACTTCAGGTTACTAGGCACCTCGAATACTAAGCGTTTTGCATACAAGGACCATACTGAAGCAACCTCGGCATTTAAGTCAACAGTAACTGAATATGCAGAAATGCAATTTCTAAAGTTCCAAGAACAATATGTCATTCTGGTTTTGTGAACCAAGGAGCTTTAATGTTTCCTTTTCAATCAACATCGAACTCAACATGAAGAGCTTTTCTACCAAATTTCTAAATTTCTATCAGCAAGTAAAAACACGAAATTGGATTCCTTCCATTAGCACTATATGCCCGTTCTTTAAATTACTATTAGGTACTACATAAAACATGCCATTCATATTTACTGTTTGCATATATACATGTAATAAACACCTCAGAACCTGCGAAAAATTTTCATGAGTAATGACTTAAACCTCATTTTTGTCGCCGGTGCACTTTTCAGCAATCAGGTGCCTTAAATGTTCTTCAAATTCTTCATCAGGAGCCTGCAAAATGAAGTTATGAGAACATCAGAGATACTGATACATTTTACAAAGTGGACTATCTAAATAACACTTTTACTAGATTGTTCGATCAGCAGCATGAACTTTGAAAGTTGCATCATTTAGATAAATAAGATGCTTATACGGTGGATCGCCAAACTAACTCAACCCCAAAAGTTAGCACAGGTGGTAATGATTGCCCAAGATCATATACGGACACAACAAACCATAATTGGAAACAGTATAACCGGATATTTACATTAAATGTACTTATGAAGCCATCTAGCTAACTTTATCTTGGCAACTTATTGATATATGCTTGACTAACCATCTCAGCCTAATGCTTTCTTCTTTTCTCAATTTAATATTGGTCTCTTCTTTAACTTGATCTTTCAGCGCTGAATAAAAGAAATAAAGGTAAAAAATTGCAGCTTCAAGAATGTCCTTTTCAAAAACACAAATTTAATATCCTAGTGGCCTTGTCCATTGGAAGTATAGCAGAGAGAATTTATTCCTATTTCCTATAATATCTTACAAGCAATACAAACTTGTGATTATGAAGCTTACTGAAATGGATGAATCATTTGGAAGCTATTGCCACACTAAGTTGTGGAATATTAAGTAGCAGAGAGATCTAATAAATCTATATTACATACCATGCGAACACCAAAAGCTTTAGCAACTCCAGCTACGGTAACATCCGAATGCAATGGACCTACCCCACCATATATAAATACCTGCAGTGAAATTAATTTTGGAATGTATATGTTAGAACAGGTGGGCAGTACTCTCTCCCTCTCTCTCTCTCACTCACTCACACACACACACAACAGGATGGTGCACATATATGAAACAATTTAATAAATATAGGGAAAAGGGTCAAAAATACCCCTCAACTTTAGTTTATTAGTTAATTATGCCCCTACCGTTAAACGAAGTTATTTTTACCCCTACCATTACTAATTCATCATTTATACCCCTCAATAAATGGATATCCCCAAATTGAGTCAAATTAACCCGAATTTTCAAAAATAACCCATTTCCCATTTAGAACCCAATGCTTTGACCCGTATAACCCATTCTTCCTTTTACCCGTTCTCTCAAATTATCTCAAATCCTCCATTAAAACCATGTCAACCAGTTCAAACAAACATCAATCTCCTCTCTTTCATGCCAGCAGTATTAATGCCTGGAGATCAAGTACCCAAGTTCATTGCATTGCCATGTCCATGTCAGCTTCCTCGACCAAACAAGGTACTTGCAGAGGTTCAGCAGTAACCGTCATCTCCAATGAAGCCAACTCCTCATACACCAGTACGGGCAGTGGCAGAGGCAGAGGATTTGGGGGAGAAAGAGAGGAAATTGGTGTTTTTGAACTGGTTGACATGGTTTCAATGGAGGATTTGGATTAATTTGAGAGAATGGATGAAAGGAGAAATGAGTTATACGGGTCGGAGCATTGGGTTTGAAATGGGAAATGGGTTACTTTTGAAAATTCGGGTTAATTTGACTCAATTTGGGGATTTCCGTTAATTGAGTGGTATAAATGATGAAATTAGTAATGGTACCGGTAAAAATAACTTCATTTTAACGATAGGGGCATAATTAACTAATAAACTAAAGTTGAGGGGTATTTTTGACCCTTTTCCCATAAATATATCCATACCGACAAAAACGTTTACCATGTCATTTGTGGACTTCCGCCTCTCAACTTCCTCGGCCACAGAATCTATCTGAATATGAAAAGGATATGATTAAGAACAGATGCTAGCATAAAGTTCTTTTAATAAAGCATAAAGTTCGTTTAATAAATGTCGAAGCTCCATCAAACATTTAAATCAAGGTGGAAATTGAGCAGAAAGTGACTTCAACTTAATAGAACTTATAAAGAAAATGATGTTGCTCCAGAAAAGCAATACAGCAGACTGTTCTACCTAAAAGTCGGCTCAGCATGGTCAAGAAAATAGTTTAATCGCTAGGAGATCCTGAAGCTTACTATAGAGACAAACTTTGACGCTTTTCTATATCTTTTTTGGAGTCACTTTCTGCAATAAACTCAATCTGTTTTCAGTTTTTAGTTGATTTAAGTGTGCATCAACTTCACAGTACTTATTTGCCTTTACTGTTTTGGCTGCGAGCTGGATTGCTGCAAAAGTTGAACGAAATACACGGCAAAAGAAAACAAAAGAGAAGTATCTCTCTAGTATCTATCAGAAACCCAACTTCCAATGGAGAACTACTGTCAACTTCATGCATACCACATAGTTGAACAAAACAGAAGCAGAAATTATACAATCTGTCCAGAAATAATTATTACTAACATCATTTCGAGTGACAGCAAGCAGTGATGTTGCCCAACCAATAGAATGGAGCTTTCTACATAACACAGAACCCAACTTGTCCTCTACTGTGCCAGACCTGAGCTACGGAACCAAGAGAAAGACATCTGATAAGTAAGCAACTACAAATAGCAGAAAGTTCATACTTCAGGGGTATACTACATATATTATTTGCAGGGTATCAATTATCTGACACGGATAGATGATGTGCGAACTGAAAAGATATAGTTTATTGCATTAAATAGAGTGCCGTCTTAACATATACTAATAAACAAAATGAATCTATCTACTTAGACAAATGGAAACTGAAAGAATTGAGGACGCTCTGCCGTTCAGCCGATCTCCTAATACACACCAAAATTTGTTAATATACCATGTAAACTACACTCCATCATCATACATTCCCCTAATTGTGTAACTATCCTCATAGATGCAATATAGCAAAACTACCTAAAGTATTCAGCACAACTAAAGGATGGAAAAACTCGGAAACAAGCCTAGTTAATATGAAGGGACATGTTTGTTAAGACGCCAAAATAAACTCCTTGATTCCTGTTCAATTCTCAAATGAAAAGTTTTACCTAGAGAGGAAAAAATATTTTGAAGCAGAGGATAACTTATTCTCAAAGATGTGCTATGAACAATAGGTTCTGACAACTATGTGATTGCAGAAGCGATCCAATGCAGGATATCAATTACCCTGATTCAGCTTTGTTAAATACAACACAAGTAAAGTTGAGCAGAAAAGAGAATATATGCTCCTGATAGATTGATTTTATCTTCCAAAGAAAAAAAAGAGATGTATAAGGAACAAAACGAAAAATAGAGATCGGCTGAAATGCACCAGAACTTAGAAATAATAACAAGAAGCCTCAGAAGAACATCACTATCGTACTGATCATCATATTTAGGGCTATAGAGCCGATAACTTACAAAATTTCATCTCCCACAGCTATGATTGAGGCAGTAAGCATATTATTGGAATTCAAATCCTCGATTTTCAGTCCATTGCATACAGAAGATAATTTCCCACACACTGGAGCAGAGAACTTCTTTACCCTTCCAGATCTTTCCAGCCTTCCATCAGCAAGTAAATAAGCTGGCCTAAACTTTTTTTCGCTGTTGTTGTCATTCCTGATGCACAATAGTGCATTCGGAACAGTGTCATGGATGCTCCCAATTGAAGTATACCTATAAATCAGTGAAATAAATAGAATGCTCAAACAACTTCCACTTCACAAGAGCAAATATGACATAGATTTTAGTATAAATCTCAAAAATGTATATCCTTATCATGCTGCTGAATGAAGAATCGTAAAGAATTTTGAAGCAACATAACTGAGAAAATACCCCTGATCATAAAGGCTGCAGTAACGAACCTTGCAAACCAAAAGGAAGGCCCATACATCTCTGCCATATCAAACTTAATAGGTTAGTCATTTTAATTGTAAGAAATAAGAATCCAACAGAAGAGATGATTACTTTCAACAAAAAAACCGCTAGATGAACATTTTCCATAAAAAAGTAAAAAAAACTTTACAAAAGTGAAACAGGAGATGATGCTGATCCAGAAAGGCAAGCAGTAAAAGAAAATTTCTACTGCATAACTACATGTAAAGAAATGAGATAATGCCTAAAGCATTTCTTCATCAACATCATGAGTCAGATAGAATTGGCTCTGAATTTCTTCATTTACTGAATATTGGAAAGAAACACATCCTAATGGAGTGAGACGGATAGTGAAGATTCATATAGCCAACCACAACTAGCTTGGGTTTGAGGCATTGTAATTGTTGAGTTATTCCCAAAAGACTGTCCATGTCCCATCTAGGTACTTGCGAAAAAGTGAAAAACATAGTTCTATGTCCCATTTAAAACTTAAGGATTAACTCAAAGTATAGACCCTATTAAGAAAACAACATACAATGTATGAAGTATAAACCTTCATGGACATATATACTCACCTAAATACAATAGCCAATAAGACCATAATCACTTCCCCTAAGCAATAACAAATGCGACAATTAAAGACTTAAGCATATATGATAGCGCAACATGAAATAATCTTTAACATAGCATAAGGCTCTCTATTTGACTTGCAGACTTTAAGCCTTTTGTTTCCTGGGCCTCATTTCAAACTTTAAATTCAACCTAAATAACTGTCAATTTCAGAAGCTAACTCAAGTAGTTCGAAGTCCATTTCCCTCCTCCCAGCTATATTCAGAGGACCTCTAATGTTGATGTGTTTCATTGAAATATCAATTCTTTATGCATAAATTTCTCATAAATACCCTCTTTAGCATTCAGCTTGTAAACTTAATATAACTTGAGCGTATAAAATGTTTTGGCACTCCTTATACGTTAGCAAATTCTTTTTCTTTTTGTAATAAACATTAAATCTCCAGTGAATTAGCTGGCCCAAGCCCAATTGATCCATATTTGGGAGAATATGAATCCAACCCTCTAACTTGCTCCAATATAAGTATCAAGCTCCTTGTTAGTGGCAAGATTAGAGCTCATGACGGGCATTCTATCCGCCCATCCCATGAGTATTTACACTTAACCAAATCCCCCGGGGCTATCATCCTTTAGCAAGTTCTTTGTTAGCTCCATTTGGACTAATTGGTCTAAAATCCTTACTTGCAGATGCAACCTTTATTTACAAAGGATTCAAAAGTCCCAGCACTTCCAAGCTCTCCAACTTTAGATCCGAGTGAGACATATATATACATAGTAATTCAACAATAAGAAATGATATAAGGAGAGCTTATTAGGTGTAGCCTAACCTGTATGACCAATCCAAAATTGGATTCACCCTCATGAAAGGTGGCCACCCAGGTGAACTAGGTGAGAATTGCTCCTGACCTACCTGAAAGGTATGTAACCATAAGCAGCAGTCAGCCACAGATCACATCTATCAATATTCTGAAAGGAAAAAAAAACAGCGAATAGTTGCAGAAGTTTGACATCTATTTCGTTACCGCAGTAGGATCACCAATTCGCACACCAAGAAAAATAGCTCTAATTGGATTGGCCTTTAGCAGAGCCTCGAGCCCTGATTTGAAGTCGAGGCGAAGAATATCCATTTGCAAATTGTAACTGTTCAGAGAAAAAGGACCAATTCAAATGATAATAAAAGTGCTGCTATCATTAGAGGGAATCCTAATATGTTATTTGTGTCAAAGGGAGGGAAGACAAATTAGGATTTCTTGCGTACGTGGCTGCGGTTTCATAAGTGAATGAGTTGATCTCAGGGAAAACAGTCGGGGTCTCAAAATATATTGTCCGTATTGGAAATGAGTTTTCACCATCAGCAACATCTTGTGAACTACTTTCTTCCGCTTTATGCAGAACATAGCCTGCTCTCAGTAGGTGAAGCAAAACCTAAATTGTAAAATCAAACATCACGTATTTGGTTAAACACAACAACAATAAAAACTCGCCTCAACCCCCCACAAGTTAGAGTCGGCTATAGGAATCCTCTATATCCATTTTGTTCCGTTTGGACCCTTTTCATCCCACTACTCAATAATCTGTCTTTTGAAATAATTTGGGATTCTCTAAAACTAAAGATAATCAAATCTCACATATATTCATACATCTTTGTGCAATGTCTAACCAAATTTACAAAGACTCCTGTCAATCACCAAACCTAATGTAAATTTTTGGTTACTCAACATAAAGGAAAAAAAGTTGAGATTTCAGTTGAGAGGCATGTAAATAACTTACAGTAGAATCTTTCCCTCCGTTGAAGCTCAACGCAACCTCTTGTATGCTGTTTAGGGGCCAGGTCCAAACAGAAGGGTGAAGGATGAGAAACACTAAGCCAAGATTATCATAAAAGAAAAAAGCAATAACAATAACTACTAGATCAACAACTGTTCTTCTATGATATTCCTCTGTCCCATTTTTTCCACAATTTTTTATTAGTTGTCCATAAAAAAGAATCACTACTTTCTATAGATGGAAAGATTTACCATTTTCTATAAGTCCAAATTAATAAATAATAATGCAAATAAATATTATTGCATTCAATCTTCAAAATATTAATTTAGCATTGTACTACCAAGGCAAGTATAATATTACTCATTAAAATATATGCTCCACATTCTACAAACTAAAGTACGTGCTGCTATCTGCAGCACATAATCCTTATATCCATCAGAAGTTCACAATCCATGGTAGATTAACTATAGGGAACAAAAGGCGTCCTGAACATTATCCTATGGCTAATGACCTTAGTTTACAACTGACACAAACAGTTTTCCCTACTTTAAAGATGTAAAAATTATGTCATTATCATTGTCATTTTATGCTTGAATAATGATACATGGAGTTGTTTGAATTACAGCACTAAGCGGCAAACTCCATCATTGACCTACTCCATACCAGTAAAAGATTATAAATTTCAACTCCTACACTTCTTTGTAACATGCTGATGATTGTCCTATTAAACAATTGTAGAGACCCTTCTGGTTTGCTTGCTCCGACCTACGCAATGTCCCAATTTACATGCTGACATTGTAACTTAATAACAAGATAATTTGCGCGTTAGGTATGAAGGGGAATATTTTTCGTAATGAAATAATATCTCAGTGGTTGGTGATTGAGAATTTTTTTACAAGGAAATATAGTCCAACAAATATCACAACTATTACCCATACCACTTCTTTCAACTGAATGCTCGAACATATCACCAAAACACTATCATCACACCCTATCCCCCACCTTGTGTAATTATCATGTGTCACCTACTCTTCACCCAACCTAACACTAGAAAATAACATTGAAATATTTCCTGATATAAAAAATTTTGCAAGGAAAACAATTTCCATATAGCAAACACACACATTTTTGTATATTCAAGGTAATCAACAAGTATCTTTATTCCAATGAAATTAACAAGAAATGATGAATCAATGCATTGAGACAGGTTGTAACTTCATAGCAAGAACACAGCCCCCAAGAGTAGAGGAAAAGAAGAGAAGCTTACGAATACAGAGCGAGTGCTCGTTTGATAACATATATGGCATTAGTATACTTTGTCTTCAACCTACTGTCATCACATTCTCTAACTGCTTTATCAATCTCCATAACTCTTTAGGAAAAACTGAAACTTTCTGCACAAATGACAAAAACAAGAGACACCAGATTCAATATCTCTAAACTTTTACATCTAAGCATACATATCAGTGGGAAAAAAAATATCTGACATAGATTTATAGAACGGAATAGATCTCTAAAATCAATAAATACTTCTTTTGTCCCAATATATTGGGACTTCTCACTTATCAGAACTAATTTAACCAACTTCAGTGATACAACCAAAGGATTACCACACACCCCGATCCCAACACTGTATAAACCCCACATCAGCACATTTCTATACAGATGTGGGACTCAAGTCCCAGACCGTGCAAAACCACCATAGTCTGCATTAGTCATTCTCGAAGGCTCCACACTAAGTAGCTTTCACTTTCGCACAAGTAGGTAACTCTTTCCCAAGTAGCCATTTTCAAGTCAAGTGCCCGGACTCCCACGGCTGGCTGTGCACTAGACATTGCTAGCCGTGGGTAAACGCTGCAATACCAGCATCACTATCCATGGCATGGCAAGCACGGAGAGTGGTGAGTGGCACTGATACCAATTGATACAACCAAAAAAGAACCACACCCAAAAGCTAGAGGTGGGAGCAGCCAAGACTATATATAATACACCCCCACATCACATTTCCATACGTGGGACTCATTAAATACCATAACTTGCAATGGATTATAACATTCTGGAACTCAATCAATTAAGGTCAATTCATATTTTTAGCAGTAAACTTAATTTGTAAACTACAAAAAATGAAAATTACATTTCAAAGTGTCAACCAAGTTCACTTAGTTTGAATCTTGAAAATTACATAGGGAGAGGGAAATACTCAATACTACTCACTCTCCATAGAAAAGCATAAATTTACGCAAAGCTAATTGTTACCAACAAATGAACTACTCAACAAGAACTATTTTTTTATTGTAAAGATTGAAACTTTAACATTAAAAATTTACCTGGAGTTCAAGGGGTCTATCAAAAATACAAGAAAATCTGCTTTTGATATTGGTATTCAGAAAATGGCTATAAAAAAGCAAACTTTTTTCTTATATTTTTCATGGGATTAGCCTTTCTTGAAAAGAATGGGCAATGTGAATTTGTTTTATAAGAAATTTTTTTGGGTTGTCAAATCAGTATCGAACAAGAAGACTGGAATATGGATTGGGTAAATGTCACAATTCTTTAGAGTTAGTGAATTTATTTAATTTTACGATAAGATTAGATACTTTTGGAATATTATATTTGTGTTTCTCCTTATCTAGCCTAGATTTTTATTCTCATTAAAAGGAAAAGTTATTTCAATTTTCACAAATAGCAAATACGAAATTCAAATTTATATATTATAGCAAAATTTGTATAATTGTATTCTATAGCAAATATTTATATGTATAATTCACTATACATATACAACTGAAATCTATGTCTATTTCGCTATACATATATACAAAGAAGCAATTGTATAATTTGTTGGTTTCTCGTCAAATTTGTATAATTTCGCTGGCAAACCATTTGTATAAATTGTTGTTAGCCTCTCATTTGTATAAATCGTTGTTAACCTCTCTATTCAATTGAATGTGTTTGTGTATCTATATAAAATTTGAATTTGTATACAATTGAATCAAATTGTATAAAACGAGAAAGAGATAAATTATAAAAAATTTGAATTTGTATAAAACGATAAAGAGAGAAAGGCGAAAGAGACTTGGGTAGGGAAATATTTGTATTGTATGATTATAAGTGTATAGGACGGAGATATATGTATTTGCATGTGTATATACAATTTTCTCTCGCTTTATACAAACAGAAACACAATTTATACATTTCTATTGTATAAAACAAGAGAGGCGAGCGACATGGAGCGAGTGAGAGAGGGAGAGTGGCGAGCGAGAATATGAGAGAGAGAGGCGACTGACAAATAGTTTGTTATGGAACACAAGTAAATCAAACGGTAACTACTGTATTTATTTTACGTTATTAGTTTATCATTCTATATAATTATCCCTAATAATTATACAAGTATAACAAAGAATAGCATATGATAAAGATGGGTTGGAAGATATAATCTTAATCGTCCACTATTTGAACTTTCATCTTATTGTTTAGGATTGAATTTCTCACATTGTAATTCTTTTTTTTTTCCTTAGTTACAGGTACAAGCATTTGTTTAGTCGGACTTCAATCTGGATATCAAATATAGAGAGCCACTTTTATTAGAAAGTTTTATTTTTTAATTGGAATTTTATAGCGCGTATCTGAATTTTAATGTGAATACCAAACAACAGGAAAGAAAATGATAAGTGTTTAAGTATTAAGAAAAGAGAATGAAATTGAAAAATTGTATATAATGACAAATTAATAAATCAAATTAAAAGCTATAACCATACTTTGATTTAATTGTGCCCTGTAGCAAACTGTTTTTCAGTCACCTGTCTCCCTCAAACTCTCGCTCGCCACTTTCCCTCTCTCGCTCCATCTGTCGCTCGCTCCCTCTCGCATTTATACAAACACAAATGTATAAAATGCGTTTGTGTTTGTATAAAGCGAGAAAAAATTGTTTATATAAATATATTTTCGTTCCCCTCTCTCCCATCTCCCAGATCTCGCTCGCCACTCTCGCCTCTATCGCTTATACAAACATAAATGAAATGTATAAATTGCGTTTCTGTTTGCGAGAGAAAATTGTATAGAAATATATATGTCTTCGCCTATACACTTATTATTATACAATACAAATAATCGTCTCCCCAATTTTCTTCTGTCTTTCTCTCTTTATCATTTTATACATATACAAATTATACAATTGTTTTTTTTGTAGATATATAGCAAAATATATATATTTATGTTTATTATGAAACACAATTATGCAAACTTTGTTATAGCATACAAATATACATTACATATACAAATTATACAATTATTTTTTTGTAGATGTATAGCGAAATACATATATTTATATTTGCTATGAAATACAATTATATAAAATTTGCTATATCATACAAATATAAATTTTATACTTGCTATATATAGAAAATTGCTCAATAAAATTTCCGAAATATCTTTATGGGGAGATAAATGGGCTATTTAACTGTAGAATCTTGGGCCATATGTTTGTAAATGGATCAAGTTTAATGGGCTTCTTTCATTTCTAATCTAATATAGTACTTACAAATTTAGTGACCATCGAATTTTCATAGTTAAGTTATATCGCTATAAAATTCGATAAAATTACTTTATTACAAATCATACCGATCAACAAAAATTACCACTAAATTTTATTATAATAATGTTATAATTGTATTGATTCGAATATCATGATTATTGATAAATATGATAACAACTTACTTACGTGTGTTTCTTTTGTTTTTTTTATTTGATAAATACTTGGAATAAATATTATCTAAAACAATCACTTTCATTTGCAACTAAATAAAGTCATCTTTTTGGAATCTTATTTGGTTACGATATTCAATGGTGAGTAAATTTGTCATTTATAACACCTGTCATGTATTTAAGTTATCTAAAATTTAAAATTATTCGATATTTAATATCCATTTAACAATGATCGATATAATTTTATCGAATAAAAGATAATCTAATGAATAATAAGACGTGAATCTTATCTGAATTAAAGTTCCAAAGGTTATTACATCCACTCAAATATAAAGAAGAAAAAAAGTTGCACAAACTTAAATTTAATTTTTTTTTCTAGTTGACAAATGAATTAAATGCCTTAAAGAAGACGCTATACGAAAATAAATACTTTAGATTTATGTAAAATTAAATAAGTAGGTATATAAATTTCACCAGAGGTTTTATATATTATTTATGTTTAATTATTTGTTCATTTTCACAAATTAAGGAAGGACAAAAAAATTTATCTATTATGTTTTTAATTAATTAATTTTTTTAACAAAAAGCATAATCTTTTTTTTAATTTTAAAATTTTAATTTATATATTTTAATGAGGATAAAATGATAAACTTGTTATATTAGTAAATATATCAATTTGAAAATTGATAAGTAATTAAAACTTGAAAAATTATAATAATTAACGCGTGAGATGTACCCAAATTGATTTGTATATGTCACGTAAAAACGGAGGTGAATTGCACCGCCTTTGTTGTGTTGATTCATAAAACTTAGGCACTGCATTCTAGGCCTTTGTGTTGTTAGGAATATTTAATTAATGTGTTGTTATATGTGACAATGACAAATTTGAGAACTAATTTTCCCCTCCTCAAAGAGGTAATTTTTGTCAATAATAATAATAATCCATTCATGAGTTTTAAGTTAAGATTCAACTACTAACAAAAGCCAAACACGAGGACAAACCACTATTATTATTATTATTATTACAATCATGTATATATAGTAAATTAAGTTGTCAACCAAAGTTAATTATTATTTTTTAAAGAAAAATAAAGATCATTTATTTTTCACGTGGAGATTTGGGATTAAATTCAGACTCTATTGCTATTTAATTATGAGCTCATTGTATTAGATTTGTCTAATAATTTTTATTTTCTGTGCAATTTATGAGCTATAACATTATCAGATAAAGTGCTCAAAACTGTGGCAAAGGTTGTGGATTATTGAGTTAAAAAAATAAAATAAAAAAGGGTGGGTGAAGTTAAATAGCCAGAAAATTTAGCTAGAATTTTAAAAAGTTTATAGTATTTTAATTTTTAAAAAATTGGATTTTTTTTAATTTAAAAGTATTACAGTTAAAAGGATAAAAATATTTAAAAGATAATATGACATAGTGTGAAATATATTTTTCTAATCAAATTTGATCAATTTTTTAGGGGAAAAATCTTTTCTTTTCTTTTGATCGATCTAAAAGAATGAATATTTTATATATATATATACATATATATATATATATATATATATTCACTCGTAATAATTCAACTTTAAAATTTTATAAATTATTGTAAAATTATCTATAACTTGATTTCGGCCTTTTAAAAAAAAAAAAACCAAAGCAATTTTCAATTAAATATTTTTTTATAAATTTAAAAGGACTGAATAATGATTTTACTATCAAAAAGCTTTCACTCTTTTACTTTCTCGATAACTCAACTTATAATTTTAAATATATTTATCATCCGAGCGACTTTCATTTATCCGTTTGAGTTTGACCATTATTAATTTGCATGCAACTAATAATTTATCTTTGTCAAATGAATCATCGCACGTGAGTTCTATCCAAAAGGGTAAAAGGGTCCACCATCCACTCAAGTCAAATTGAATAGTCTTTCTACTTGAAAAGGACTAATCTTTTCTTTGTTACAACTTTTTCTTTTTCCTTTTACACAAAACAATACATTTTAGTTTAGCTTTTGTTAATATTAATATTATTGTAGTATGACTACTAAAGATGATTTAAGGTTATAAATTTAATTTATTTTTAAAATGCATAAATATTCTTTAATTTATGTTTAAAATTTTAGAAATATATTTATGTCACATTAAGATTTTATTATATCTTGAATTTATTTTATAAATATTTTTCTATCCGTTTTTGGCCTACGTGACACTATTAACCAGGTAGTTTGAAAAAATTAAGCATGCACGCGGCCTAGAAGATGATGTCGCGTAGAATAAAAAGAGGTAAAAAATTATTTGTAAAATAAGTTCAAAGAGATAATAGAACCTTAGTATAGAAGAATATGTCTCTAAGATTTCAGACATAAGTTAGAGGATACTGCATTTTCCCTATTTTTTTTTGTTAATCTCTTAAATATTTTATATCTAATCAAATAAATAAAACCCAAAAAGTATTTTAAATATGTGAAATCAAAGATCAAATGATAATTTATAAAAAGATAGGTTTAAGGGTGTTAGGTAAGTTTTGATAAGTGACCTAAAAGTGAATTGGCTTAAAAGTTAATTAAATTTATTTTTAATTAGTTTTTGACTTTTGAAAGTATTTAATAAATATATATATATAAAAATAATTTTAAATAAATTAAAATAACTTTAAATAAGTAAAAATCAAAAGTAGGACCTTTAATTTTCCTTTTTATTTTTGACTGAAAATCTATTTTTTAAGTCAATCTAAATCTGCTCGTAAAGTGTTTTGTCAAATACCTCTAAAAATTAAAAAAAAATATATTTAAAAGTCAAAGACACTTAAAAATAAGTCAATTCCAACATCTCTTAAACGATAATCCTACAAAGTAAAACTCCACATAAAAGATTACTACTATGATTTTTAAATTAGCGATTTTTTTTTCATAATTTAAATTAAGTGAAATATTCAAAATTCAAAAAAATAATAAACTTTTTATTCATATTTTTTTCGTTTCACCATGTTTTTAACTATTATACATTTTTTAAAATATTAAAAAGTAATAATGAAAAACAAATTTTAATTTATGTATTTAAATCATTTCCCCTTTCTTAAATGGGATGTGGTATCTCAATAATTCACTTACCTCGATATGAATTAAATGGAGTATCTTTGAAAATAAAAAGAGATTATCACTTAATTACTTAAATTATCTAGATATGAATTTAATTAGCCTTACACGTATCTATACTTATTTTAGTCTAGATTCAACATTTTATGTATTATTATTATATTATATTGTGCTATTCACTAAACCAACATCTTCATAATTCAAAAAAAAAAATAAAAAATTATCAAAAGCCATGGAAAATTTTGGTATACACTTGCTTTCTGGTAGATGGTTCATGTTTTTTGCTTCAATTTTGATTTTGTCTGTTGCTGGTGGCACATATATATTTGGTCTCTACTCAGAAGAAGTGAAAATTTCACTAGGTTATGATCAAACAACTTTAAATTTACTTGGTTTTTTCAAAGATTTAGGTGCAAATGTTGGGATTATTTCTGGTTTGATCAATGAAATTACTCCACCATGGGTTGTTATTCTTCTTGGTGCATTTATGAATTTTTTTGGGTATTTTTCTATTTGGCTTGCTGTTACTAAGAAATTTAGTAACCCCAAAGTTTGGGAGATGTGTGTTTGTATTTTCATTGGGGCAAATTCACAAACATTTGTCAACACTGGTGTAATTGTTACTTGTGTTAAGAATTTCCCACAAAGTAGAGGTATTGTGATTGGGCTTTTAAAGGGTTTTGTTGGTTTAAGTGGTGCTATACTTACACAATTTTATCATGCCTTTTATGGAAGTGATGGTAAATCTTTAATCTTGCTTATTGCTTGGCTTCCTACTGTTGTTTCTTGTGTTTTTCTCAGAGTTATTCGGGCTATCAAGATTAACCAGCAAGAAAAAGAAAATGAAATTAGGATTTTTTATCAGCTTTTGTTTGTGTCATTTGGTTTAGCTGGTTTTCTTATGGCTATAATTATAGTGCAAAACAGTGTTGTGTTTGGTGCTACTGGTTATTGGTTAACTGCTGGTACTATTCTTGTTTTGTTATGTGCTCCGATAGTACTTGTTGTTAGAGAGGAATTGAATTTATGGGACGTTAAGAAGCGAAATTTGAGTGTAGAGATTAAAGTTGATGAGATTGAGAGACCACTTCAGTGTTCAGCAGTTGTTGTTCCGATTAACGATCAGAAAGAACATGTTTCGTTCTTTCAAGATGTGTTTAAGCCACCTGAGAGGGGTGAAGACTATACTATACTGCAAGCTGTTCTTAGTGTTGATATGTTGATTCTGTTTATTGCAACGATTTTTGGAGCGGGGGGGCTTTTGACAGCTATGGATAATTTAGGCCAGATTGGTAAAGCTTTAGGTTATCCTAAAACAAGTATTACTACATTTGTGTCACTTGTGAGTATATGGGGTTATCTTGGGCGTGTAGGTTCTGGATTCGCGTCTGAGATCTTCTTGGAGAAGTATAAGTTTCCGCGTCCATTGATGTTGGCAATAGTGCTGTTTTTTTCCTGCCTGGTTCATGTTTTGATTGCGCTTGGCGTGCCTAACACTCTGTATGTCGCGTCTGTGCTGATTGGTTTGTGTTTTGGTGCTTTATGGCCTTTGATATTCGCGATCATATCTGAAATCTTTGGGCTTAAGCATTACTCCACATTGCTCAACTTTGGGGGTGCTGCTAGCCCAATCGGAGCTTATATATTCAATGTTAAGGTAGCTGGTAATTTGTATGACAGAGAAGCAATGAAACAAATGGCAGCTCATGGGATCATTAGAAAAACCGGTGAAGACTTGACTTGCACTGGAGTTGAGTGTTATAAGTTGGCTTTCTTGATAATTGCAGCATCTACTTTTGTGGGTTTCATTGTTTCATTGGTTTTAGTAATCAGAACATTCAAGTTTTACAAAGGGGATATCTACAAGAAGTTTAGAGAACAAGCCAAAGCAGTCGATGCTGCTGAGTCTCAGTCCAGAACAAATGGTGATACTCCATTATAGTCATTCTGATATGTGATTATAGTTTTGACATCTTGTGCTTATAGCTGATATCATTATGTACAAGGAGCTGAAAGTGTATACATGATTTACAAGTTGAATTTTATCTATATAATGGAAGATTTGTTTTAACTGTAGTTGTGTAGAAACAAACTTAACTGAGGGTCTTTCAGAAACAAAATCTCTACCTCCGTGAGGTAATGGTAAGATCTGCGTAAATTCTACCCTCTTCAGACCTCACTTGCGGGATTTCACTCGATATGTTATTATTGTTGTTATGTAGAAACAAAGTTTATAGAAATTCAATTACAAAGATTTGCTAGCCTCAGAAAACTTCAGTGAGTAGAAAGAACTAGGTACCACAAATCAGGCAGCAGTACTACCACTGGACCTAGCTAGCTCTCACCTTAGTTGCACGGATTTCTCACTTTTGATGCCGCACCTGTTTTGGATTCTTCAAAAATACACTACTTTTGGCGAATGCAACGCGCACCTATTGACATTTTTGAAGAGTCTGACCAACATAGGGCTCCCAGTAAGTCTGGCTTTAAGCCAAAGCAGCTTGATCTCCCTTCGTGTCAATTTGATTGTCTGGTTTTGATTTGACACGAAATTTAAGAAAATACGAATTTTTTTGAATCTTGTCGTCTTAAACGTGTCATGCAGAAAGTTAGAACTAAAGTATTGTCAAAACAAAAAATATTCCTTTTCTAAAGTAAGACAAACAAATTGTAACGGAGAAAATAAGTGATATTAACCCATGATAAGAACCTAAAGGTTGAGTCTTGTACCACTTTTAAAATTTCGAATTCATTCTTATCTGCGAATAGAGAAAATCATTAATAAACGACACTTTCCTGTGTAACGAGCACAATAATACATAAATTTAAATTAATCGAACCACGTAAAAACATACAGCCAAAACGAGGCCTATGTGTAAATCATAATATGTCAGGAATCAGGATCAAGCTGCAATCACAGCTGCAAAAGAAAAAAACAGTTCCCTTTATTTTCCAGCTACATAAATTTTGTCATCAACCAAAATAATAGAAATCATTATTATAAGTAGATCTGAAAATTTTACCAGAATAATATTTCAATAGTTTTTTTAATTTTCTAGCTAAATTTTTTTGGTCATTACCACTTCCCTAAAAAACATAATTCAAAGTACAAGATCCAAAAATGACTTTACTATTATTATTATTATTTTTTGAATTCATCATTCATAATTGAACTCACATTTCTTCAATAATTTGCTTACAAAAAACATACATGGGCCATCCACCATGTCGATAACAGTACAAAATCTGACCCAATCAATTCGTATCACCCACAATTATATAGAGAGTTTTGATTAATCGAATCAGTGAACTTTGAATATTACATCATTAATCTAAAAAAATACAGACAAACTAGAGACAATGATAACTTTTTTGATCTTTTCATATGATTAACGCGGAAAAACTAACTGATTGACTAGTTAAGAAATACAAATATCGAACTACTCATCTATATTTTTTGGTGTTGATGTTACTAATTCTTTTGAAACCATTGCTTCCCTTTGCACTCTGAATTTCTTATATATATCACCTTTGTAAAATTCCCTTGTTGTAATTGCTAGAACAAGTGAAACAACACAACTAATTAATGTAGCACCAGTGATAACCAAAAAGGCCATTTTATAACACTCCACACCAATACAAGTCAAATCTTCACCAACACCTCTTATCAATCCTTTAGTTTTCATTTGTCTCAGTGCCATTTTATCATACCATTGGCCTGCAACTCTAACATTAAGAATATATGCACCAAAAGGGCTAGCTCCACCACTCAAATTGTACAAAGTTGAGTAGTATTTAAGCCCGAATATCTCCGATACAATGGCGAATATCAAAGGCCATTGTGCTCCAAAACAGAACCCCATTATGATTGAAGAAATGTAGAGGGAATTAGGGACCCCAAACGCGATGAGAAGGTGCCCGGTACATGACAGGAGGAGGACTATTGTGAGCATTAACGGGCGAGGGAACTTGTATTTTGATAAAAAGATTTAGGATACAAAGCCTGAGACAACACGCCCTAGGTAGTTCCATATGCTGAGTAAGGACACAAATGTTGTAATGCTTGTTGAAGGATAGCCTAAGGCCTTCCCTATTTGGCCTAAGTTGTCGATAGCTGTCAGTGTACCGCCTACCCCAAAAGTAGTCGTTGTAAACAGAATCAAGAAATCTAAGCTGAAAATCGCTTGCAGTATTGTGTAGTCCTCACCCCTTGGTGGTGGATTAAACACATTACTGTACCAGATATTTGATTTTAAACAACTGATCTCTTCCGGTTCTGGCTGAACAGAACACGGAGTTTCTGTTACAACGTTCACCTGTGGAGTATCATGTAAGGCTTGTCGCTTACATTTCCACAAGGTAAACTCTTCTTTAAAGACGAGGATGAGCGGAGCAAAGAGCAAAATCAGTACTACAGCAGCACTTCCTGCATATTCAAGCCTAGTGAAACTTACCTTATTTTGAACAACAATTACAACCATGATAAAACCAGCTAGGCCAAGTGAAATGATCAGAAGTTTGTAGAAAATTCGAAGCTCGTTAGCCTGTTTATCATCCACCTTCATAACGCGAACAGTTCGTAGAAATAAGCAAGAAACAACACAAGGCAGCCAACCAATTAACAAAACAAGAGACCTCACATCATTTCCATAGAAAGCATGATACAATTGTGTGATAATCGCGCCACTTAAACCAACAAATCCCTTCAACAATCCAAGTACAATTCCCCTGCTTTCGGGGAAATTCTTGACACAAGTGACTAACACACCAGTATTAGCAAATGTCTGAGAACTTGCACCAATGCATATGTAAAAACACATTTGCCAAACAGGAGGTTTAGCTATACGTCCTATAATCGCAAGCCATACCATGAAGTAACCAAAGAAATTCATGATTGCTCCCATTAATAGAACTACCCATGCTGGAGTGACTTCGTTGATAAAACCGGATATCATTCCAACATTACCACCTAAGTCTTTGAAGAAACTTAGTAAGTTTAAGGTGGTTTGATCATAGCCTAATGAGGATTTGATTTCATTGCTATAAAGGCTGAATAAGTAAGTTGCACCAGCCATTGACATGATTAGAAGAGAAGCAAAAACCATGAACCATTTGCTCATGAGAAAATGGATGCTAAAGCCTATCATATTAGCTTTATAGCCACCATTTTCAGTTAACTTTGCCATTGGAAACTTATAATATGAGTGGGAAAAAAAAAAGGGACTTAGTGTTTACTACCATACTAACATTAGGTATTTATAAACTACTACAACATTTAGCTACGCCTCAATTCCAAACAAATTGAGGTCGAGAATTACACTATCAGGTTAACCAAGAGTGTGGAGCCACCTTTTTTTTACACTAGATAGCTAGGTTAAAATTTATATATATATATATTGACACCCCTTATTATTTACGTATAATACATAAATATGTTTTTTAAACTTGACCTTAATTTGCATCTATGCACTTCAATATGGGGTGTGTACAAGTAGACACGTGTCCTACGTAGCATAATACATGTCAAATGCCGCATCGAACGTGAATTGCCACGTATGACGACAAGTAGACGTATGTATCTACTTGATCAACTCTATATAAGTTTAAGTGTCTACTTGTGAACATCCAAAGTTGGAGGGCTAGCTGTAGAGGAAGCTAAGTTAAAAGACATACTTATGTATTATGCGTTTTTAATATTTTGACTCAGTAAAATTTTTGACTGTGCTACGAACCGAGAGATATCTACGTCCTTAAAATGTGGGAGTGGGAGATAGGTTAGTTGCTACACGATATAGAGACAATATGATGGTGTAAAATTTTCTTACTATGATAGTATATATAACTTTGAACTTTATATACAAATGTGAAAGAACTTTAAGATTGGTTTGCAAATAATTACAAAAATCTTTACATGTACGTAAGGTTACAAAATCAAAATAAATATTATTTTCTACATATTTTCATCTAGTCAAAATAAATAATACTCTATTATTTGCAAGTTGCATCCTAATTCACGGATTTTCATCTAGGTAGTTCAACTTTATTATCAAAAAAATATTGCCAACTATAGATTTTGCAAATTACTAATAATTTATATCTAATATTCCCTTCGTTTAAAAAGAATGACCTAGTTTGATTTTGAACGGAGTTTAAAAAAAATAAGACTTTTCAATCTTGTGATTCTAAATTAAAGTCATATCAAATGTACGAAAATGTTTTTTTATCTTGTGGTCTTAAACATGCCACGTGAAAAGTTAAAATTAAAATATTACCGAAAAAGGAAATGATGATTTTCTTTAAAACAGATTAAAAAAGAAATATGGCTATTCTTTTTGAAACGTCGGGAGAATTGTCTTTATAAAAATAAACTTGTTTTAGCACCTTGACATCTACACTAAAGCAAAGTGAATTGCAAAATCTAATTTAAAATTAAATTCAGAGATTAAACACGTCTCGTTATCATTTCGGAGATTTTTTATTATTATTAACGAGAAAATTTACATCGGTTATTCTTCATATAAACAACGTTATCTAAGTATACGATCAACTTCTCATAAGAAAAATAAATACTACAGCACTTCAATTTCAAATGTTTTTTTTTTTTACAAATTTAACCTAGACAACACATGTTTTGACTAAAGTAATATGTTGGACAAATGGTCGAATTATTAAATCATGTCATCTATCTCTGTCCCACAAAAATAAATGAAGTTCCAAAATTCGGAAAATGTACACTAAATTTTAATAAATAAATTATTTTTATACATACTATGAAATGATTACTTAATAATATTTTCTCAATCTCAATTATCTTGACTTTAAAAATAGTTTTTCTCAAATGATTTTCATTTTAAAAGTCTTTAAAAAATAAATTAATTTTTCTCATTTTATCTTTTGTAGTAATTGTTTTTTATGATCACAAATGCTTTATTTATGATAACACATTGTCTTAAAGACATGAAAAAGAGTAAGATTAATCAAAGTTGTTCATAACATATTTTTTATAAGAGACGTATAAAAAAGAAACACAATAAATAATTCGAAACAGAAAGATGAATCATTAATTAACGTAACACATATTTTACTTTAATTTAATCATCAATCATAATAAACATATGCATTCATATTTTTGTGATGTTGAATTGTATGGACTAAAATAATAGATTTATGACAACCACATGACATTAATATGGTAAAATGCTAGTGGAAGAAAAAGAGACACAATGTTGACTTATACTTTGTCTTGGCAAGCAAATTGACTAAAGAAATTGACATTTATTTTTGGTAACTTTGTGTTTGTTTATACTCTCTTCGTATCTAACGAAAAATAAAATTTTAGCTCATTTTATATTTATTAAAAAAATTATAATTTATGAAATTACTTCTATTTAATAGATGTACGACACTTCAAACTGAACATTTTAATATAAAAATATATATAATTGGAAGTAATTATTATATTTTATCTTAAAATTTTAAAACAATGTCTATTTTTGAACATTATTACTATTTTTGGCTGAAATAACATTAAATTGAGACGAAAGAAATATATAATACGAACAATAATAGTTCCTTTGTGTGAACATGTCTTTCAATCAATTTGATAAGTCTTTAAACTAATTGATTAAATATGATACCCCTCTAGGAAATTATCTTAAATTAGTGGTGTAGAACATTTACAAGCCATTTTGGAGAATCCTATAGATAATATTTGGATTGAAGTTTTCGAATGGAAAAAATTCAATGTAAAAATTAGGTGTGAGGACAAATTTTCTAGTATAATTATGAGTTCTTAGCTATTATTTGAATAGTCATCGAAAAATAATAATACTTCAATATGAAAAATTTTAATAGAAATACTTTTAAATATCGGTCCTTCAATTTTAAATTTATAAAGCTTTAAAACTTGTGATTTTTCCTTTAACTTTGAAACTCCAACACTTCATTAATCATTTCTTGATTTTGAATATATAGAAGTTTGAACTTCATGGATCGTTTTTACTTTTGAAGCTCTAGACATTAATGTTTTCGATTTTGAAACTTTAAATTTTTTTTGAACCTCATGAATCGACTCTAGTGTTGTTAGATCCTATTTTGGGATAATTTTCAATTTTCATCCTCAAATTTAATGGTTTATATTAGATTTTTTTCATGCGAGTGTTACTCATTTAACAAATATTTGCTAATAACATCTATCTATTGGAACCTAATTATTCTGAGAACTTTTGTCTCACTCGACATAATTTTAATAGAAATTAAGTTACATGAGATAAATTATGTAGTATTTTTTAGAATTTATTGTAGTGTTTAGAAATGGAAATTCTTTTAGAAACATATGGTCCCTTATTTTCCTTTCTTTTTTTAAAATGATGAATAATATGTATGGTAGATGTGTAGTGTTTTTTGTTACATAAGTTGTGGAATATTATATTTGGTGTTAAAGCATAATCTCTTGTATTTTTTTTACGACATAATTTATAGAATATTATAATATAAAAATATAAATTTATATCCTTCGAAATTTTATTTGTTAATTCATTGTTAGGGACAATTTTAGTAATTAGTCGTTACTTATATATTTTGAAGGATAAAATTTGAAGATCGTCTATATATATCTGGCGATGACGCGGTATTATTAGAGGAAAGAAGGAGGCCCATATACAACTACTTCAGTATAGGCCTAAGCCCAATAATCTCTAACTGGATTGTAACCTGTCCCTCTAAGGTCCAATCTCCTGCCTAAAGTAAAAAAGAAAAATTGCTTAATCACACAAAAATTTCTATCATAAATATTAATTCATTTTATATTTTAAAATAATTTCATATTGTTTCAATAATTAATGGTTTTATATCGAATTTCAAGTTAGATAGATATATGTATTTTTTATACTATATACACTATGAAACATAGATACAAAAAGGAAAGGGGTGAAAGAGAGTTTTAATATATATTCTAAATACATGTATATCACATTAGATACATATATATAGAAGAGAGGAGATCAAGGTAGGATAGATGCAACGCAAATAACGCTTGGATATAATGTATATAAAATGTAAAAATTAGGCAAATGACATACTGTAAATGATAAATTACATTCTATCCCTATAATATCAATATTTACCAAAAATCCCTTATTTTTAAGAATTTCGGATACTTTATAAAATAGAAATGATACTTAAATATAAATGACAGAATATTTTTTTTTCTGTAACTATTATAGCTAAAATCAAGGGTAACTGATTTCCCTTCACTTGATTTAAGTTAATCTTGTGACTAATTTCACTCCCAGGAATTTGGGCAAATCAACTCCATGAAAAAATAAAAATAGCAACAATAATAGTACCATGTGAAGGGGATATATTAATAAACGATTTTTTCCGGATATATAATAACGATGCCCTTTGATAAGTATTTGTCGCCGGAGCTCCGCTGAGATGATATATTGTAACTAAAATTTAAGTATCAAATTTAAATTCTGAATTTGAGTATCTTTTTATTTGTTGGACATGAAATTTAATGTATCAAAGAAACTTATTTAAATTTAATTTTTCGTTTATATATAGATTCAAATAGTATTTTGTAAGTATCACGTGATAGAATGATTCTTTGTTTCATTTTTACTTATATTTCGTATATATTAAGGTATCAAATAATAGTATATGTGTATAAAAAATTAAGTATCTAATTTAAATTGTGAATTTGAGTATCTTTTCATGTGTTGGCCATGAAATTTAATGTATCAAAGAAATATATTTTAAATTTAATATTTCGTTTATATATATAGTTTCAATTAGTATTTTGTAAGTATCATGTTAACCTGTTTTTTATATGTTAGTATAAGATGAATTGTATTAAGTATCGTTTTAATCTTATCATGATTTTTGAATATATTTGTTAGTATGTTCAATTAATTTTATTAAGTATCATTTTTTGGTGATCATGATAGAATGATTCTTTGTTTTATTTTTACTTATATTTCATATATATTAAGGTATCAAATAATAGTATATGTGTATCATACTGTCATACATCTGTTATTTAAGTATCATATTTATATGAAATATTGATAAGTATATAAAAATTTAAGTATCTAATTTAAATTGTGAATTTGAGTATCTTTTTATGTGTTGGACATGAAATTTAAAGTATAAAATTTAATTAGTATCATTTGGGATAAAAAAGGGATTTTTGTAATTTAATACATCAGTAGGGAATTAATGAAATTAAATAAATTAAAGTAGTGTATTTTAGTAATTTTTCCTAAAATATATTACACTTAATTTAACCCGCATATATATATATGGGCATGTGTATTTGAGTGTGCTACATACATGTAATTGGCAAAGTGAATGTAGTACGAAAGATGCTTTCACAAACTAAAGTGCAAACATCTGATTAGCTAATAAACTAGTGGGATTTCTGTTGTTTGCTCAAAATAAAATAATGTAAAAAAGAAAAAAAAAGCATGATACAGACATATTACCTTTAACTTGGTTTCATCTTCCAGGCTCCAATGCACAAGAAGACACTTAAATTGGTATAAAATTAAACAAGTAGACAAACGCACGGAATCGAAGCCAAGGTCAGGAGTTTGTGGGTTCACGTGTTAATATACATATATTTATTTAACTTTCAAATGCAAATATAGGGTCTACGAACCCATAAACCCCCACCTAGCTTCGTCTATGCACATGACACTACATCACACAATACACGTAGAATGTGAATTGTGATGTAGGATGTCAAGTAGACAAACATGAGTTTACACGGTCAACTTTATACAAATTTAAGTGTTGCTTATGCACACACCAAATTAGAGTATATAAATATCAAATGATACTAAGTTAAATAACACGTTTACGCATTACGTTAAAAAAACAAAAAAAACTTGTGTGGTAAATAAATTATAAAACTTGTTGAAAAGGTACTTTATAAAAATGAAACTTTTGAATATTTTTACTAACTGCCTTCTTCTTCCCTAAAATTCCACGCTGAATACAAAAATCACAGCGAAAATTCAAAGAGAAATAATCAATCCAGCGCAATCAATTCAGGTTCTTGCAATAATTTCTTTGCGTTTTGCCAATTTTTTCCATATTATTCATTGAGTTGTTGAAAATCAAGTGAAATTTCTTAATTGTTAGAAATTAATTTCACAGTCTGAATGCTGAAATTTGAGCTTGAAATGCAATTATGCTACATCAAGTTCATATTTTTTCCCCTTTTTATTAGCCTAAATGTTCATATATAAAGATGTTATCTTTTGCCAAATCAGAATTCAGTTGATGCGTAACTCAAAAAAAAATTAAAATTGAAATGAATTGATGAATCAACTAGGCTGCAATTCCCCAAATTGGTTAGGGTTTTATTAAACTCCGTGCCTAGACAAACTAAGACACTTAAATCGGGACAGAGGGAAGGAGTAGTATTGTGGAATCCTTTGGGTTGTTGAAATTTTTATTATTTTGATTTAATTTAAAAGGTGGGATGTTAATTTTGTGTTGAGTTGTGATTGTTTGTTTATGATGATTTCAGGGAATTAGTACTAGGGAGTTTTAAATTTTAAGTGTCATGGCAAGGATAAAACCTCAAGCTCTTCTACTGCAAAGCAAAAAGAAGAAAGCACCAAGTGGTGTTAGTGTACCTACAATTATTGTATACATCCTAATTGTTGCTGTGATGGTGTTTTCCCTGTTCTCTACATATAAATACTGGTCTCGAAGGTTAGTGAAAACCTTCTCGTGGAAATTGTTGTAGCTACTTGTAGGATCTTATCTATTTTATGTTGTTTATTACTGGCTATCTTTTGATTGTTTAACTTTGACATATAAACAAATGCAGTTATTTAGATAAAATTTGGATATATAGCATAATTATATAGACAAAACTACACTCCGAGAGTAGCAAAGTAAGTGGCTAATTTTCCAATGTTCTTGAACTCATGCGATGTTCTGTGCTTCAGAGAGCTAAGCTCTCTTTGGCAGTTGTCGATGTTCTTAACTTGGAATTGTTGGTAATGGTCCCTATTTGTACTTCTTGTTATGATTATTTGGAAGAGAAGTGAAGCAACAGAGTGTTTAGGTATGGCATGGCCCTTGTTAGTAGTTGTATGTAAAGTCTAAGATGTGGAATGCCCTAATTTTTGGGTTCTTTATTTGTGTTTATAGAGAACTAATATTTAAACTTGTCATGGCCACTTGTATCTGTCCAATACTAACCTAATCATGTCCTTATCATGAGTTTCTTAAGTTCTGATATATCCATTTCCAACACTTGGTAATGAAAGACTTTCAATAGTGTCTTATTTTTATCATAAGTATTTGGTACTCTTCAGATCTAACTTTATGACGATATCCTTTAACTTTGTCCCAAAAAGATATTTGAAAATTGGAGTTGCGTTTGGGCATGAATACAAATGGAAAATTTATGGTCAAACGCCTCCATAGGGGATGGATATTTTGTTTCATCAACAATGCCTCACTTGTTCATTTGTTAAATATTTTGTGACAAGATGCATTTGGATAGATGTTTTTCCTCATACTTCAACCTTTTTATTTTCTTCTGCCTAGATCAATTCTTCAGACACAGGATGGTATATCAAACAGAAAGGTATGGATTATTTTACAACTCCTATTTTTGGTTGGTAGCTATCATTGCAAACATGTTTTCTTGAGCTCCAATGACCGACATATGCCATTTGTTATGGTCCATATTTAGATTTTTTAAAAATGGTGGTGCTTGGGTCAACTTGCTTGCACCTTGATTAACCAGATACTTATAACCTTTCACAAGTAGAGGCTCTGGGTTTTTTTGTGCCCACCTAGAATTAGGCAGATGGGAAGAATCAAGAAACCACCTAAGCGATTTTTGTCTTTGATTTGATTTAAAACCTAGTTTCTCATGAACTTCATTCGCTCCATATTTAGATCCGAAAAACTGCATTTACCTTAGTATTCTTTTGCACTCATGTATATCCTGACCTCTTTATTTGCTGCAGTTTATTGAGCGGAAGAAATCAGATATTCCTAATTACGCTGTAAGTTCAGAAAATTCTCTTTCCTGCTTTCTTGTCAGCTAGTATTTTATTACTAATACCGGCTTTGAGTATGCCGGTGTGACAGGCAGGCAGTCCAACCCCCTCCCTCCCTCCTCTCATTCTCTTCAACTTTCCTTCAATCATACTACTGCATGCGTTCTTCACCTTAGTTTTCTTTTTGTATCTTCCTTAAGTTGTAGCATATAACAGTGTTTCTCCTTTAAGTCTGGAGTATTCCTCTATGTTTTTTCTTGGCTATAATTGCACATTTCAATGCTTTTCTGTTACGCAATCCTTATTTCCTTTCTAGACTTTGTTAACTTGTGTGTGTCATTGGCAGCTTATAAGCACCTCGAAAGGACAGATAACTGTGGAACTTTACAAGGATGGTTCTCCTGACATTGTCAATGAGTTCATTGATTTCAGGTGTGTAACTGCTATAACTTCTTGTTTTTTGCTTTTTCTTTCCTTTTCTCATCTTTGGTTTGTTCTTTTTTCGGAGACGACAATCAAATTACTCCTAGCTTATATACATTATAAGCCACCTTCTTGTTTTTTTTTTTGTTTTGCGGAGACGACCATTAATTTATCCTAGTTCATATAGATCTAACGAGGCAACCTTCTCTAAGTAGACTAATCCAAGTGTTCATCCCTTCCCTACCTCACATACAGCACCTGGTGACTTGTCACATGCTTTGAAAAGGAGAATTCTGGGATGGCTTATGTGATCCTCAAAAATGTTCAAAGAAACACTTGCCTAAGTTTGAACTTGTGAAAATTAGGAGTTAGGTATTAAGGTGAATTTCAGCATGTTAAAATCCACCTTTTTCTTTTCTTTCTTTTTTTTTTCCCTTGGTTTTTGAAGGGAGAAGAAAGAGGGAGAGGGACTGATCACCAATTTCTGATTGCATCTTTATTCTTCATCATTCCTTCCCATGACAATAAGTAATATTTACTGAGCATAGAATGATGGGTTTTGATTCGCAATATTTTGACCTTTTTCTTTTATCTTAAGGGGTCAGGGAGTTGATATTTTGGCTATTTGTGGTTGTATCAGTTCATGAGTCAAGCTGATGAAATGTTGTTGGTGTTATTTGCACGAATCTCTGCCACTTCATCACCATGGATGTGGCTCCATATTGGTTTTTTGATCTCCATCACAAATTTCCTTGTAATACAAATACGAACCTCAAGTGCATGCCGGTTATGGTGTAAAAATAGTGTGTTTATTTCTCTGTTGTTCATTTGTAAAGTCTTGGATGGGCAACCTTGTGCCACTGGCATGATAGAAGTATTAACTTCTAAAACGTATTTGCAGCCAGAAAGGTCACTTCAAAGGGATGCAATTTACTCGTGTAGTAAAGAACTTTGTCATTCAAGGTAGTAAAATTGAAAACTCTGAAGCTACAGAAGATTGGACATCGAGGGGAAAACATTACAGCCAACTAAACACAAGGTTGCACATCATTTGCTGTTATTGTGTCTTATACAGTTACCTTGAGATTCCCTTGACTCGCTGTTTTTTGCTAAATTAGCAATCTTAATGTTCAGTCTTAAGCATGAAGCATTTATGCTTGGTACTTCCAAAGCGACACATGAAGGTGGAGGATTTGATCTATTTATTACAACAGCACCAATACCAGATTTGAACGACAAGATTAATATCTTTGGGCGTGTCATCAAGGGAGAAGATGTCGTGCAGGTATAGATCCTTTCCCTTTTTCCTTTTCCTATCAGTAATCACATAAAAATTTTAAATGACATAGTTGGATATTTGATATATCACTGTATTTCCGCATTTAATATGTAGTGAACATTCAACTCCATACCGGGAGTGTGATCAATGAACTACTTCATTATGCTTCGTCAAGAACTCACAAGTCATTTTAAAACTGGCCAAAAACCTATTGGCAAGCCTGGAAATGAGATTTCAATGTTTTTTGTTCTTTTTTTTTCGAAATCCCCCCCTTAATGATGATGGGTCTGTCATGACTATTCAGGAAATCGAAGAAGTAGATACAGATGACCACTATCGACCCAAAACTCCTGTACAAATCAATGAAGTAACAACTCTCAAGCACAAAACCTGAACTCTCTATCTATGAGATGCAGTTACTTGACATCGATGAACAAAAGCAGGCAGCATCATCAGTAGAGTTGCTAACTGTGGGTATGATGTAAGATATGGATTTCATTTGTGTAATTTGGCTAGGCTCCTCCCAAAAATTTTGGGTTAAATAACCAAGCCATTGTAAGAACTACGTTGGTAAAAAAAAGAAGTTTTTGGGAATGTGGATCATTCTTGGCACGATTGAAAACACCTTTAAATTTAATAAGATATATTGGACGCTAAGAATATCCATAATTATATCATCCTTTAATTCGATTCATGTGGCCTATTGAAAGACAAACACACCAAAAATGGTTAAAAGCAATTAAAATAACTCAATTGAAACATCTTGTTAGGAAAAAAATTGTGAAAATCCAAGTAACAACAATCGAAATTAGAAGATAAACATCCATCTGTACGATCGACCGTATGTTTTTGCTTCTCCATAAGCTTTTTTTTTTTTTTTTGCAGCAAAGGTAAGACTGGTCAACGGACCGGAACCGGGTCACCGGACCGGAATGAACCGGGATGAACCGGTACCGGACCGGACCGGAATCCGTTGACCGGAATTTTGACCGGTACCGGGATGAACCGGTACCGGACCGGACCGGAATCCGTTGACCGGAATTTTGACCGGTACCGGGATGAACCGGTACCGGACCGGACCGGAATCCGTTGACCGGAATTTTGACCGGTACCGGGATGAACCGGTACCGGACCGGACCGGAATCCGTTGACCGGAATTTTGACCGGTACCGGGATGAACCGGTACCGGACCGGACCGGAATCCGTTGACCGGAATTTTGACCGGTACCGGGATGAACCGGTACCGGACCGGACCGGAATCCGTTGACCGGAATTTTGACCGGTACCGGGATGAACCGGTACCGGACCGGACCGGAATCCGTTGACCGGAATTTTGACCGGTACCGGGATGAACCGGTACCGGACCGGACCGGAATCCGTTGACCGGAATTTTGACCGGTACCGGGATGAACCGGTACCGGACCGGACCGGAATCCGTTGACCGGAATTTTGACCGGTACCGGGATGAACCGGTACCGGACCGGACCGGAATCCGTTGACCGGAATTTTGACCGGTACCGGGATGAACCGGTACCGGACCGGACCGGAATCCGTTGACCGGAATTTTGACCGGTACCGGGATGAACCGGTACCGGACCGGACCGGAATCCGTTGACCGGAATTTTGACCGGTACCGGGATGAACCGGTACCGGACCGGACCGGAATCCGTTGACCGGAATTTTGACCGGTACCGGGATGAACCGGTACCGGACCGGACCGGAATCCGTTGACCGGAATTTTGACCGGTACCGGGATGAACCGGTACCGGACCGGACCGGAATCCGTTGACCGGAATTTTGACCGGTACCGGGATGAACCGGTACCGGACCGGACCGGAATCCGTTGACCGGAATTTTGACCGGTACCGGGATGAACCGGTACCGGACCGGACCGGAATCCGTTGACCGGAATTTTGACCGGTACCGGGATGAACCGGTACCGGACCGGACCGGAATCCGTTGACCGGAATTTTGACCGGTACCGGGATGAACCGGTACCGGACCGGACCGGAATCCGTTGACCGGAATTTTGACCGGTACCGGGATGAACCGGTACCGGACCGGACCGGAATCCGTTGACCGGAATTTTGACCGGTACCGGGATGAACCGGTACCGGACCGGACCGGAATCCGTTGACCGGAATTTTGACCGGTACCGGGATGAACCGGTACCGGACCGGACCGGAATCCGTTGACCGGAATTTTGACCGGTACCGGGATGAACCGGTACCGGACCGGACCGGAATCCGTTGACCGGAATTTTGACCGGTACCGGGATGAACCGGTACCGGACCGGACCGGAATCCGTTGACCGGAATTTTGACCGGTACCGGGATGAACCGGTACCGGACCGGACCGGAATCCGTTGACCGGAATTTTGACCGGTACCGGGATGAACCGGTACCGGACCGGACCGGAATCCGTTGACCGGAATTTTGACCGGTACCGGGATGAACCGGTACCGGACCGGACCGGAATCCGTTGACCGGAATTTTGACCGGTACCGGGATGAACCGGTACCGGACCGGACCGGAATCCGTTGACCGGAATTTTGACCGGTACCGGGATGAACCGGTACCGGACCGGACCGGAATCCGTTGACCGGAATTTTGACCGGTACCGGGATGAACCGGTACCGGACCGGACCGGAATCCGTTGACCGGAATTTTGACCGGTACCGGGATGAACCGGTACCGGACCGGACCGGAATCCGTTGACCGGAATTTTGACCGGTACCGGGATGAACCGGTACCGGACCGGACCGGAATCCGTTGACCGGAATTTTGACCGGTACCGGGATGAACCGGTACCGGACCGGACCGGAATCCGTTGACCGGAATTTTGACCGGTACCGGGATGAACCGGTACCGGACCGGACCGGAATCCGTTGACCGGAATTTTGACCGGTACCGGGATGAACCGGTACCGGACCGGACCGGAATCCGTTGACCGGAATTTTGACCGGTACCGGGATGAACCGGTACCGGACCGGACCGGAATCCGTTGACCGGAATTTTGACCGGTACCGGGATGAACCGGTACCGGACCGGACCGGAATCCGTTGACCGGAATTTTGACCGGTACCGGGATGAACCGGTACCGGACCGGACCGGAATCCGTTGACCGGAATTTTGACCGGTACCGGGATGAACCGGTACCGGACCGGACCGGAATCCGTTGACCGGAATTTTGACCGGTACCGGGATGAACCGGTACCGGACCGGACCGGAATCCGTTGACCGGAATTTTGACCGGTACCGGGATGAACCGGTACCGGACCGGACCGGAATCCGTTGACCGGAATTTTGACCGGTACCGGGATGAACCGGTACCGGACCGGACCGGAATCCGTTGACCGGAATTTTGACCGGTACCGGGATGAACCGGTACCGGACCGGACCGGAATCCGTTGACCGGAATTTTGACCGGTACCGGGATGAACCGGTACCGGACCGGACCGGAATCCGTTGACCGGAATTTTGACCGGTACCGGGATGAACCGGTACCGGACCGGACCGGAATCCGTTGACCGGAATTTTGACCGGTACCGGGATGAACCGGTACCGGACCGGACCGGAATCCGTTGACCGGAATTTTGACCGGTACCGGGATGAACCGGTACCGGACCGGACCGGAATCCGTTGACCGGAATTTTGACCGGTACCGGGATGAACCGGTACCGGACCGGACCGGAATCCGTTGACCGGAATTTTGACCGGTACCGGGATGAACCGGTACCGGACCGGACCGGAATCCGTTGACCGGAATTTTGACCGGTACCGGGATGAACCGGTACCGGACCGGACCGGAATCCGTTGACCGGAATTTTGACCGGTACCGGGATGAACCGGTACCGGACCGGACCGGAATCCGTTGACCGGAATTTTGACCGGTACCGGGATGAACCGGTACCGGACCGGACCGGAATCCGTTGACCGGAATTTTGACCGGTACCGGGATGAACCGGTACCGGACCGGACCGGAATCCGTTGACCGGAATTTTGACCGGTACCGGGATGAACCGGTACCGGACCGGACCGGAATCCGTTGACCGGAATTTTGACCGGTACCGGGATGAACCGGTACCGGTACACCGGTACGAAACTACGGTTCCGTCCCGTTCCGTGTACCGGTTTAGACTATCCCGGCCCGTCCCGTAGGCAACCGAAACGGGACGAACCGGAACGAACCGGAACGGTACCGGTACGTCCCGTTCCGTTGCCCAGTCTTAAGCAAAGGGAATGAAATACTTGCTAGGGTTTATTCCTTTGTAGAGTGACAAATGAGTGAACTCATTTAAATATGAGTCGAATACATATTTTAAATGGATAAAAATGAGTTATTCAATAAATAATAGCGCAACTTTCACATATAGCAAACAAAAAATTCATATTTGTATGTTATAGCAAAGTTTGCATAATTGCGTTCCATAGCAAACATAAAACTGTATAATTTGCTATACATATACAATTGTATAATTCGCTGGCCTATTTCACTGCAATTGTATAATACACAATTGTATAATTCGCTGCCTATTTCGCTGCAATATTTTTATAAAATTTGCTTTGCATACAATTGAATTGAATTAAAATGTATGTATATTGCATAATTATAAGTGTATAGCAAGAAAATATATGTTTTTCTCTCGCTTTATACAAAAACAGAAACACAATATTTACACTTCTGTTGTATAAAGCTAGAGAAAATTGTATTTCACTGCAATTGTATAATTCGCAATTGTATAATTCGTTGGCCTTTTTCTCTGCAATATTTGTATAAAATTTGCATTTGTTTACAATTGAATTGAAATAAAATGTTTGTAAATTGTATAATTAAGTGTATAACACGAAGATATATGTTTTTGCATGTGTATATACAATTTTCTCTTGCTTTATACAAAACAGAAACAGAATTTATACATTTCTGTGTAAAAAGCGAGAGAGGCGAGCAGTGGGAGAGTGGCGAGCGAGAATGGGAGAGTGGCGAGCGAGATTTTTGGGAGAGAGGCGCCTGACAAACTTTGGCTAACGTTTGCTATGGAGCACCATTAATCAAATCCTAGCTACTCTATTTATTTTAGGTTATTAGTTTGCTATTATATACAATTTTCCCTAAATAATATGTGGATAAATATGAATATCCATTTTCCAGTAGAAATTAGAAATGACCAATGAGTAATTATTTATGAATATCTATTCAGATTAACATATCTGAATTGATTCCTTACCTCTCATTATTTTTTCCTTGAAGGAGGACAGAAGATCATACTAACCAATTATATTGTCTCTTTATAATTTAATCTTTGTTAAAGCTTTTTGATCTAGAAAATGAACTTAAATAGATTTTAAGTTATATGTTAATGTCTTAAATAAATTTTAAAATTTATATTAATGTCGTAAATGGATTTTAAGTTCTATGTTAATGTTCTTATCTTTTCAAGGAACGCTAGATGTTAAAGAGTTTTTCTTTAAATTAGTAAAATATTTTGATCATAATCATCCAAAAATATCATTTTTTAATCCTTCAAAAAGGGGATTATCTATATAATATTAAAGAAAGAAAAATAAATTTTGACATTGAAAAGTAGCAATACAATAAAATATATTCTATTATTGAAAATAATTGAAATGTATAAATCACCCACAACTCATAGATTCGCCACTAACTAACACTATTATTTTTTATAACTCTGTTAAATCAATGGCTCGAGAGGTATAATCTGTTTGTAAATCATTCGGAATCTAAACACTTTTAATAAAATGATAATATTTGGTTTAACTGGAACGAGCAAAGTCAATTTTTAGATGCGCTAAACAAATTGAGATCCAAATACTTCTAGTAAAATGATAGTCTTTGGTTTAACTGAAATGAGCAAACTCAATTTTTAGACGCGATACACAATTCGTCTTAGTTACAACTAATCAAATTGTTAAAATTAGGGATCACAACCATTATTTTAGTTGAAAAAGTCCAACATAAAAAGGATGTAATAATATAAATAGTTATTTATTGAAATACATATATGTTTGGCTAGTTGAACAAGTTTTTTGTTAACACTAGTGTTACTCCTAGCCCTTCTATTTTGGTAATCAATCTTGTTAGTTGACGATGTGACAATTTGTGTTGATAAGAATTTAATAAGCTTATATAGATTATTGGACGTCACACAATATTACAAGTGCATGAATTTTATTTAAGTTTTTATTAATTTTATATTTTTTAGAGTATATTCTAAATTGAGTCAATTATTCTATAGACTATTAAATTTATTATAGAAATAGTATGAATATTTATAAAATGAATTTAGAGTTCACCCGATTGAATATCCCAATTGGAGAATCATTCTACTATTTGTATGATATTTACCTATTTTATATTATTTTAAATTATAAAAACGAGTCTAAATCACCATATTGTAGTGATTCAGTTTAAAAGATTTAAAAATTAAGATTATACATTTCCAAATATTAATTATTTGATTAATCTAATTAATTTAAACTTGTAATATTATCTACAAAGACACTCAGGAAATATCAAGCCAAATATATTAAAAACATGATTGATGAATAAAGCAAAACTAATTTGTCATGTGTTGATTGTCAAACAAGAATGCTAGTATATAGTGGTAATCAACAAGTGTTACCTTGCCAAATTAGTGGTAAATCAACAAGTGTTACCTGGCCAAATTAATCAATCCTAGTTTATTGTATCGGTGTGAGATAACAGTATTTAATCTAAAATTATATGTGTCATGCTCTGTCTAATTACTTATTCTCAATATTTTTAATTCTATCTAAAGTTATGTGCGTCTTGAATCATTAAAAAAGCAAAAATGTGAAAACTATAAAAAAAAGTTAAAAGAAAAATTAAAATTAATAAACGTTCAAAACAATCGTTTGTTTTGAATTCAAATTATGATGAGATAAAGTAGATTAGTTATGATGAGATTATTTTTTATGAGTGTTTTTGATTTGTTCTATTCAAAATAATAAATTTTAGGCAAAAGGGTCTGATATACCCCCCAACCTTGTCATTTGGAGTTGATATACCCCTCGTTATAAAAGTGGCTCATATATGCCCTTACCGTTATACAAACGGCTCATATATACCCCTGCCGTTACAAAATGGCTCATATATACCCTTCATTTAACGGAAGTTAAAAAATTAGTTTTAAATTTATATTTATTACTTCTAATTTTTTAAAAAAAATTATTTAGAGGTATATATGATTCTTCTATCAAAGTTCAAAGTATATTTTAATTTTTCTCATACATAAATTATTTTTTGACTTCTTTTATTATAATTATTTGAGTTTCTTATTTATATTTTGTTTTTTTCTTTCATTCCTTAGTTTAAGGAGAAAAAATTAAACTATTTTTTTTGTGTGTATTGTAATTTAATTTCGTATTCGAAGAAAAAATTTGGTCATCTACAATAAGTTTTACAAGAATATTAGTGAAATATAAATAAATTTGATTATCAAAATAATAATTATAAATTAGTCATTGAAACAAAAAAAGTCAAAAAAAATATGTTTGACGAGGATTAAATTTACTCATATGGGATTATATTTTTTAGAAAAAAATAATAAAAATTTAGATTAAAATTTATTTTTTTCAATTCCGTTAGACGAAAAGGGTATATGTGAGCCATTTGTTTACAAGTAGGGGTATATATGAGTCACTTTCATAACAAGGGGTATATCAGCTCTAAATGACAAAGTTGGGAGTATATCAGGCCCTTTTCCCTAAATTTTAAGAACAATTTATTGTTGTACAAAAGTACCCTTCATGAACGTAAAAAGTGATGTAACAAAAAGGTTGAAAGAGACATTTTTATCATTTACTTATTTTATTCCAAGATAAATTATTCCGAAATTATAATACCACCCAAAAAGAGGAATAAATTATCCCGATATTAGTTATTAATTTCTTAATAAATTATCCCAAACTTTAATCAAACAATAAATTAAGTAATACTATAACTTAATCCTAAAATTATTAGGTATTATCCTTCACATCAAACGACTCATAAAAAGAAAACAGGTCATCCATTGTTTACTAATACCACTCGTAATTAATTGACTTTATATGATAATGTTGGTAGTATTAATTGGTTTAATTATAGAATGAATTGATAGTCAAAATATATTTTAATTATTCCTTTTTCACAGGTTGATATTCAACCATAAATTGTTCCTTTTTTTAAAAAAATAAATAAATCTGAACTATCATTATTTATCATTTATGTATTTAGTAAATATTAATTATTAATTATTTTTTATTTAAACTATCACTAAATTTACATAAAAACTGAAATAAATTATAATTAACACAAGAGTGATGATACTTCAATATGAAAATTAATAACTTGATAATTTAGATATTAAACTAAACCCAAAAAAAAAAAGAAAAAGAAAGATAACTCAAGTATTTTGTTGATTATTATTTCTTATATAATATAATAATGTCTTCATTCATTAGATATTCTAAATTAAATAATTTTCATTAGATACCTTCAAATATATCATTATTTTAAAAACATCAAGAATTTTATAACTTATCAATATAATAATTAAATAAAACAGTACATTTAATATGATTAATTTTATTATCTAATACACAAATGAAAAAAAGTTAATCGGAGATAAGTATGTAATTATAAAATTGTTGAGATATTTAATTAAAATAAAATATAATTTGAACGTGTAAATAAAATTTATGATCGCGAATGGACCATTTATTAATCCTCCATATGGAAACGAACTTATCTTAGCATAAACGGATAAGAAGAAAAATATATTCCGTGAAATGTCAAAAAAGCGCATTTTCAATCAATCATTTTCATTAGCGTCCCTTCAATTTTTAATTATCCCATTTTCGTCACTTTCTCTTTCTATTTTCTTCTACTTCAATTTTACTTTTTCTCCCCCCCATTATCTCAATTGATCGCCGGAAAATTCTACTCACTCCGATCATTTTCCCGTTCTCCGGCGGTCATGGATCGCCGTCACTACACACTAATTGGAAGTTCTCGACGGTGATGTTTCTCATCTCCGGTTGTAGATTTCATTTCATGTATGGTAAAATCAGGTACTTGTGAACTACACATTGCAATTATTAAAAGCTTTTTTATCTTCTCGATCTCTGTTTGCTAATGGAAAGTTTCTGTTTTTTAGTTGAGGTTTTTTGATATCTATAGGTAGGTAAAAGTAATAGTTAGGGTTTTTGTATTGATTGGAAGGGATAATGTTGAAAAATATCATAAAGCGAGGGCATAAAAAGGTGCTTAAATCAGAAGTATCTGATTTTGGTCACGCGCCGCCGGCGGGAGGAAGGAATTCCGGCAATGTTTCGACGTCTGATGTGGTGGTGAATCATGCTTCGAGAGGAAACATGGTAACGAATTCGATTCAATCACAACAGACACCTTCAGTGATGACATCTGCAGCTCCAGCATCGGGAAACATTGAGAATCTTCCCTTGTTTCGTGATGTGCAGATATCTGAACGTCAAGTGTTGTTTTTTAGGAAACTACAGATTTGTTGTTTTCAGTTTGATTTTACTGATACCATGAAATTGGTAAGGGAGAAAGAGATAAAGAGGCAAACACTTGTGGAGCTTGTAGATTATGTTCAATCTGGTGCTGGGAAAATCAGTGAAAGTAATCAAGAAGAAATGGTAAAGATGATAGCAGGGAATATATTTCGTTGTTTACCTCCGGCATCTCATGAGAATACAGGATCCGAAAATGTGGAACAGGAAGAGGATGAGCCATGTCTCGAGCCATCTTGGCCTCATTTACAGCTTGTGTATGAATTGCTGTTGAGGTATGTGGTTTCATCAGATACTGACACAAAGTTAGCTAAACGCTTTATTGATCACTCATTTGTATTGAAGTTATTGGATTTGTTTGATTCCGAGGACCCAAGGGAAAGAGAGTATTTGAAAACAATACTTCACCGTGTATATGGGAAGTTTATGGTGCATAGACCATTTATAAGGAAGGGAATCAATAACATCTTTTATAGGTTTATTTATGAGACAGAAAGGCACAGTGGGATAGGTGAGTTACTAGAAATTCTAGGGAGTATTATAAATGGTTTTGCATTACCCATGAAAGAGGAACACAAGCTATTCCTTGTTCGGGCACTCATACCACTGCACAAGCCGAAATCAGTTGCAATGTATCATCAGCAGTTATCCTACTGTATTGTTCAGTTTGTTGAAAAGGATTATAAGTTGTCTGATACGGTTATAAGGGGTTTGTTGAAATACTGGCCTGTCACTAATTGCCAAAAAGAAGTCCTCTTTCTTCAGGAGCTTGAAGAAGTGTTGGAGACCACACAGGCAGCAGAATTTCAGCGTTGCATGGTTCCTCTTTTTAGACAGATTGCTCGTTGCCTTAACAGCCCACACTTCCAGGTTAAGGGATTGCAGTGTTTATTTCTTATTTGCTTCATGCATCTTCTGTTTATCAATTTACTATTCATCAGTAACTCAGCTTTTATTTTTTCTTTTCATTTCCTCCTTTATTTCAATTGTCGATTAGATTAACATTTGCTTTGAACTGTGGATAGAATAGAAAATTGATGTGACTGTGCTTTCTGTTTTTTTTTTGGGTTGGTTAGATCCTTTAAAGTTGCTCTTTCATACTCTTTTTTGTTTGTTTCTGGAGAAGCATTTCAAATGATTGTGTTCACATGTATAACTGTGTTAATAAGTGAAGAAATGAAGTAGATAGTGCTTAGATGGTAACAATTGGCATTTCTCCGATGTGCCATAATGTTATCTCTATCCAGTTTTAAGCATATTTCCTTCTGATTTGTCATATTCCGTTAACTAATCCATGTATTGGGTGTTACCATCTGTCCAAGCCTTGGTGGACAGATTTACACGGTACTTGTGTTGGTAGGAGATAGTAGCCTTGTGAAATTAGTTGAGATACGAGCAAGCTGACTTGGACACTACGATTATCATAAAAGAATATACAAATTGGATGTTTCTCTGAAGGCACCTTATGAAGGCCTGAGAGAGGATCAGTAAAAACTCTTTGGACTTGAGGATGTGCTTTGTGACTTTTTCATAGACTCTCTCATCTTCCACGTGACAAAGATGAGTTTCTTTTTTCATACTGCTAGCTTCCTACTGACGGTACTCCCTATAGGTGCCTATCCTCGTTTTCCCATTTTACTAAAGGACTATTAACGTATCATGTTGTTGTAGGTTCTTAGCAAAAATTTTTGTTAACAGTTGCACTTTACTATCTCCGTCATGTCTTTTTTATCATAGATATCTTTCTTTTTTGTCAAGTACTACTTTTGTCGTAACTATTCTCGTATAAGTTCCTTGTCCGCTATTTCTGTTGCAAGTCCATGAGGTACAACTGTCTTCTACTATCCAATTTAGAACTGCCACATGAACATCAGAATGTGGAGAAACTTAGTCCTATCAGTTATTTTGCTTCTTGACTTCTTGTATGGAAAGAGTGTTGTCATATTCTCGCGCTCATGCTGTCGTGCATATAAAACAATTGTCGCAAATGCTTTATTAAAAATATTATCTAATATAGTTACACGTGGACCATTTTGTCCTCGCATTTGAGTAACATTAGAGGTCTAATTAGCGTTTTTTGGCCTGCCATCGATTTATATGTCAAGATAGAGGATACCTTCTTTCTGAGGTCCCATCACCTAGCTGATTATCTAGGGTTGATATAACTTATAACTCCCAAAAGAGGAATTTCCTCATTATACTGCTCATACTCGATCAATAGCATACTGTCAAAACAAATGTGGTGCTTTGATGGTAGTAATAAGTTTTGAAAAAAAAAGCTTTACTTTATTTTATATATATAATCTATTTAACTGGAACAAATTTTGGTTATCTCAATTTGTTTGGTAGTTGGTACCAATGTATTAGTTCTTATTGAGGGGAAACTGAAAACAAATTAAGAGGTGGAGCTACTCTTTTCAGTTAGCATAGCTTCAGGGTTATGCTATCACCTTTTGACGAGTAAGAACTTGTCTACCAAACAAGAAGAGATCAGCTAACCTTTCACACTTGTTTTTATTTTCTTGGTGCTTAACCTTCAACCCTTGATATATATATATATATGCCTTATGAGCTTCACTGGGCTTTCCATTGTGTTGCTTGCTTTCTAAATATATGTGGTACTAGTCTCTTTACTTTTTTTTTTCTGCAGTTGTATCATCAAATAGTCTGAAAAATAGTGGATACGGATATTTTAATTCAAAGGCAAAGTTTTTATGCATGAGAGAATTCTTGCTAAACTGCAAATCTTAATGTAACTAGTGTCAACTTGATTTTTTTCTTGATTAAGTTGTGACTACTTGATTCTAATTGACCAACCACAAACTTTGAGACTCTAGCTAATGAAAAAGAGGAGAAGCACACATTATTAGAGCATCTTTCCAGGAAGGTGTTGTTTAGTGAGACAACAAATTACAAGTTCCTTCTCTCCTTTTTTTTTCCCCTCCGTGTCATAACAAAAGCTGGTATTTAAGTGTGGATGAGGGTATAGGGACGGACCATTGTACATCGAGTTTCAAATTGTATGCCATTGTCCCTCCGGTATTTTGTGCTTTCGGCAAAAAAAAATAGTTAAATCTTTTTTTAATGGTGAAAATATTACTCCCTCCTTTTCAATTTGTTTGTCTGGGGTTTTGGCTTGACACGAAGTGTACGTAAATAAAAATAACTTGTGAATCTTTTGGACTTAAATTAAAGATATGCGGAATGTACCAATATGATCTTTAATCTTGTGGTCTTGAATATACCATGTGGAATTTTAGAATTATGGAGTTGCTAGGAAAGGAAAGAGGCATTCTTTTTTTTAAACGGACTGAAAAGGGAAGTTAGACAAAACAAATTGAAACGGAGGGAGTAGTAGGGCCCTGTTTTGGATGAACTTATAAAAAGTTAACTAATAAGTCAAAAAGTTAAAAGTCATAAGTAGATGGTCCCTACTCTTTACTTTTGACTTATTATAAACTTTTTTGGCCAAAAAATGGGTGCTTAAAAGCACATTATAACCTTTCTAAACACCTCCAAAACTAAAAAACTACTTAAAAATCAAAAGCACATAAAATAAGTTAATCCAAACGGGCATGTACTCTGATGCAGCCTTTAGGGATGGGAGTAGCTAAATCAATGTCTTAATAGCTTTAGGAGATTCTTGGGCAGTTTCTAAAATTTGAGGGGGATAGGAAGAAATAATGAAACTAATTGTGTTGTCTTCCCTTTCTTGATTGTATGTTACCAAATACCCTTGACTATGTGCTGTTAATTATCGTACTAACTAATTTTGTTCTCCTTCAACCACATCCAAATGCCCATGTTTCATCACCTTCACAACAATTTTATGTGCTTGTGAAGGCAGGACTATAACTAAGTGTCATAACAAAGATTGGGACCTAAAATTATGGAGCAAAGATTATCAATCCCACAGAGTGAGTGGCCTGTGTATTTATGCAATACCCCTATTAGAAGTGTGAAGGGTTGTTTGTTTTAGACGCCAGAGTAGAGAAGAGGGGCATTCATTACCATAGAGAGGCCAATCGAGCGAATATTTTTCCTTTTCTTTTCCAGCTTTTGTTCTTTCTACTGTTATACCCAACAAGTATCCCAGCTTTCCAAGATTCTTGGTGAGAGTGATTACTGGTTCAGGTTTGTTTCTATCCTTTCACTACCTGCAATCACAGTATCATCAATCTTCATCAAGGATTATGATGGATGGTTTCTTCGAAGGAGCAGAGGCTGGAGCGAAATGGCTTACCTGTATTATGAGCATATATCTGTTTTCAGTATTTTTTCAGCTCATTGTTTCAATGTTTTCCTTGATTAAGTGAATGAATCTTAGGGTTGTAGTGCTTGGTTTCTGCTACGTGCTTAGGAGGTGAAATTGTTAAAATTTCTTTTCCTGTTCTGAAGCGTCTTTGCTATTTTCTTTTTTGCTTTTTGGTGAGAAGCACAAGAAAATCTTTTAAAAGCATAGAGTGAGCTTGGATATGGATGTATTCTACTTTACGATCCTCTTTATGGGCAGCACTTTGTTGCTAATTCCTATAGCTGTATGAGTAGTTCAGTTCAAATTATAAGCTTGCACTTTTTAGAGGTGCTTTCTTTTTTGTATTTTGATTTTCTTGAGTTCCTTGAACTGCTAAGGAACCTAACACGGATTGGAGATGGGAACATTATGAAAGGTTGCCTCAGTTGTAGTTACCCTTTTGGCCACTTCTGTCCTAGAACTTTTACCCAATCAAGTGAATCTTGTCCTGTCACCCAAGAAAGATAGCTCGGTAAGAGTCAGATTCTGAGTTCTTTTTATTGATTTCGTAAGTATAAGATATGGATACTTTTGGGATGACCTTTCTTTTTTGTTGGATGAGTGATTCTTTTCTTGTGATTTTAATTGAACTTCTCAGTGAATCCCCCCCTTTTTTTTTTGTAATTTTATCTATTTAGAGTTTCTTTTTTTGTGAGTCGACTTGCTTTTGTATGTAACACGTTAGCTGTGTACTCCAGATGTGGTGGTTGTGGAATTCTTTGGTTATATGTCCATTTGTCTTGATTATTTTATTCTAATTGCAATGTCTATTTCTGATCAGACCGACTAGATATCTTAAGCACATTCATGTTCAAGTATAGGCATGAATTCAAATTATTTCATGTGTACATAGGAAACATCATTTGCTTGTGCTGCAAAAGCCATTCTTTTTGTTTTTTCGTCCTCCTTTTCATTTGTGTATTTGCAGTAGCTTTCTGTTGAGAAATGTTCTAGTAGTCCTTTAAAAAGATATGTTCTTGTAGTAAGTTGCACTTTATATTTATTTTATATTGACATCATCTGATAGTAATTCGTAGGATTATGAAATGGCAATCTGTTATGTCTTTTGTGGTATTTCTGAAGCAAATTCATATTTCAGGTAGCAGAACGAGCCCTATTTCTATGGAACAATGAGCACATAGTGGGATTGATCGCCCAGAACCGCAATGTCATTTTCCCGATCATTTTTGATGCTCTGCAAAAGAACATAGATAATCATTGGAATCAGGCTATCCATGGGCTGACTGTAAATGTTCGCAAAATGTTCATGGAAATGGATGCTGAGCTGTTTGATGAGTGCCAAAGACAGTATTCTGAGAAAGCAGCCCGGGCCACTGAACTGGAAGAGCAGCGAGAATTAAGATGGCAGAGATTAGCGGCAGCTGCAACACAAGGACGTTAAAAGGACACGTTCATCGCGATTCCTGTTCCAGTAAGGTGGGATTAGACCCCAAATCCAAACTGGATATGTGGTCCACTACCATGACCATTTGTTATACTGGTATTCATTTCTCTTAGTTTTTGTTCGTTGGTTTCAGTGTGTTGAATCGTTGATGATTACTGGCAATGCAGCCGTGTGTAACTCATATAAGTATTTGATAACTGCTTTGTCGCGTGCTGCTGCTCTGGAATGGCTTGTTTAAGTGTAATTTGTTCTGTAATTTTGCCCTCTTTAGAGAAATTTTTATTCTTCAGTGAACTTTGAAGGCAACAATTTCTGATGTTTACAGGTTATTTATAGTTTTTTTAATGGGTCATTTGCACATAGTTTAGTGTTTAGACAATGGTATCAGAAAGTAGTACCGATCTAATTTTGTATTTTCACTTCATAAACGCTTTTATTATTATTTTTCACTTAATCAATGATATGTGTGTTTCACTTTAGATTTTTAACCACTCAGTGTCGAGTGTTGTATGGAGTGTTAGTTGAAGTCTTATGGTATATACTTTTTATTTTAAACATTTACCCATATGATTAATTAACATGCTTTTTACCTTATTAAATCACTTTACTATATTAAAAAATGTGTTTGCACATAAATTTTCAAAACACTTAATCATATAATTAGTTAACATGCAAAATCACCTTTAAATCACTTATCATAATGTAGTGAGTGATTGTTTCTCAAAATTTTGAGAGTTCAATGTTACTATAAATGTGAGTATTGCTTCTCGAGAATTTGGGGAGTTCAGTGTTAGCAGTGAATGTGACTGCTGCTTCTCGAGGTTTTGGTAGTTTACTGTTGCAGTAAATGCGATTGTTGTTCCTTGAGGTTTTGAGTTTGAACTATAACGGAACTCTATAAAAATTAGTTAAATTCTAATGTAGAATCAAATATACCGGCGAAAAAAAAATTTACTATAAATTACTTTTACAATTATAATTTATAAATAATAAACTATGTGTTTGGACATAAATTTCTAAGTAATCCTAATTAAATTTTGAAAAATAAAATAATATCTTATGATAAAAATAGATGCCGTCCACTAAAAAAAACCCAGATAAAAATTGATAGGAAAATCCAGGCACTGCCACTTCTTGTAGCTAACGCTTTGCTATTCTTCTTCTTCACTGTTCATCTTCATCTTTATCGCTACAAATTTCAGTTCTGCGATAGAAAAAGGTTCTTTTTTCTTTTTTCCAAGAATTTATAGGTATAGAAATTGCCGAAATGGGTGGAGGAGCTGCTGCCTTACAGAAAGATGTTCCATGGAGAGCTTCTTCTGGTGCAAAACCCATCCCTAAAATTCATTATTCCCCTATTCTTCGTATACCTCAAAACCCTCTTTCCGATTATGCTCTCTCTATCATGAAGGTTCGTTTTTTTTTTCTTCTTTTTTTGCAGTCGTAATTTTGTTTCTGTTTTGTTGTTTCCCATTTGGTAAGTTTCACTTTTCTCTCAAAATTTTATATGGTAGTGTTTACTTTTGAGTTGTTTGTGTGGTATTTTTTTTCCTCTTTTCTTTGGGGTATGGAAGAACTTTGAAAGATGTAATCTTTGTGTTTTTTGGATTGGGAATTGCAGCATCCAGATCCAATTGGAAGTGGATTGGGGACGGAGGCAATAGTAGAAGCAGCAGGGCCTGATTGCATTGTTCCTGGACAGAATCCACCTATCAAGCTTTTGGGGCTTAAGGTGCTTCTATAATTTATTTGAACTTGTTTTTATTTTATCTACAATGACAGTGGAATTCTTAATATTAGAATCTGAAATGATTTACTTCTTCATTGGAACTATGACTTTGTTGGAGAAAGTGATAAGAGTTAATACTCTAAAGATGGTAAATTCTGTCTTTAGAATTTTGTTCAGTTGGATGCTGCACTCCTTAGACTGTTATCATGAAACTATTTATAGAATTCTGAGTCCTTTGAGAGGACTGGTGTTTCATGTTTGTGTAACATAAGCTTGCGGCTGTAATCGAGTTGTAGCCATGCTTTGCATGTAGGGTAAAGGTAATTAAAGATTGATGTGCATGTGCTTACTGTGAAGCATATGAGGGTCTTATTTCATGTTTAGGTGTTAGACTGAAAAGAAGAAGAATGAAAAAGAAGGAAAAAAACTGCTTTTGGTGGCGATGTTATTTAGTTCATCAAGCAGGTCAAGTGTTTTTTGTTGTAGCCTCTTAATGTAGGTTCAGCCAAGTTTAGGCATTTCTATGTTGCAGTCTGATGGTTGCATATTTTAAATGATAGGAATACTCTGCAGAGGGGATTTAAGTTGGCATTTAGAAATTCTACCAGTTGTCTTTGTTAGGTATAATAAGATTGGATTGATGTTGGCTTGAAACCACCTTGCACATTTAGGGAAAGGGAATGATAATGTCGCACATCAGTAGTGTAAATAAGTAAAATAGATTCCTTTACTATTATGTGTTGAGGGAGGGGGAAGCTCACATGAATGACACTTGTTGAATCGAGCAAATGTAATTACTTATGGTAGTTGGCTGTCTGTGCTAAATATGTTATCTCAATTAGTTTTTGGCTTTTCTCTTGACCCTCTTCATTAAGTCCCAGTGTTCTGTTTTCACACTCCCTACTTTTTATATGCATGCAGGTATGGCCCATTGAAGTCGACTTGAAATTTATGGAACCTGTTGGACGAGAACTGAAGTCAGTTGGGAAGGTAAATTTTCTACTTTGTCTAGTTTACTGTTCCAATTATCTAAAGAACAATCCTGTTGAGAAAAATCCAGTGACTTTTTTAGATCTTGTGAAAGCAACTAGTTTCATTAGTTAATTTATTCATTGCTTCTAAAACAAGTTGTTCATTCCTTCGACGTAACCTTTGCATGAGCAGTTCTGCCTTGTCTCAGAACTGATTTAGCTTTACCTGCAAAAGTTATAACCTTTTTTGAACTTCAATGAAATAGCTTACAGAATTTGCGGTATATGGATATAGCGAATGAGTAGCCCTAAAAGCTGTAGGAAGTTACCACGCTTTACATGGTATATTTGCTCTGTGGATTCAAGACTAGTATAGTAACTGAATGGTTTGAAAAGAAGGTGCTATCCCTCATTTGTAGCAAAGACTGATGAGTATTGGTGGTTATAGACATCTACTGACCTCTGTGAGCGCATGTGTATGTACATTTGGTTTTGTAGTTATATAAAATTGTCCGATTGTCACCACTAAAACATTCGACTAAGAGTATGACACCTACTTGTTTTTCTTTAATAGCTTTTTGTGAAGGATCAAGTTTTACGAAAGGTGGTCTAATTTCAAAAATATGTTTGATTCCTGAAGAAGGTAGAGTTGGTAATTTCATTACCTATGCATTTGGAAAAAAACAATAATCAAAATGGTGAATGTAGGTTGTATAACTGCACTCATAAGAGTGTTTGGCTAATTAACAAATAAGATGCTGCTGCTGCTCTCTCCTCCCCCCTAGCTAGTATAAATTTCTCAATTAGACTTTCAGAAGTACAGTCAGAATGTGAAAAATAATCTTTTTTATTACAAAGATGCACATTTGTAGCTGGATTCTTGCATAAACCTGTGGGTACGTACGTAGTGTCATTTTACCTTTTTGACACTTCGCTATTTTTTTTTGTGGTTGCAGTTCATGGATTCTGCAGTCGATCTTATGAACAAATCTTTCATTGATCGTTAGTACTTCCCATTGGAGTGGCTGCAGTTCACCAGTTATTACATCAACTACTTTGAGGCTTGTCAAAAACTAATGAAGCTGGTTATAGAGATCATCAGTTCAGTTAATCCTACTACAAATGTTATCTATTTAAGGAGGTCCTATTTGTATTTTCAAGACTTGAAATATACTGTACATTCGATAGCTACATGGAATTGTGGCTTTTTGAAAAAGTGAATTACACTGAAAGTTACATAAGCTTGAAAATTTTGCGGCAAGTCAATGGTCCTATGCTATCTTCTCATTACAGGCTCAAATTTTCTGTTTGTTCAGTAACATCTCCCAAATATCAGACTTTCATCATGTGTAATAGGAGATTAAAATACAATGACATTTTCTTGTTTACGAGTAGAAAAAAAAGAATACACTACTAATACCTGCTTTACAGAATCACTATTGTCACAAGTTGACTGTCAAATAAGGATGATAATAGTGCAGGTAGCAGGTACTTGATAGAATAGTCGAGGTACACACTAACTGATCTGAACACCATATTGTCATGAATAAAAAAGAGAAACAATTGTACATGTTAAACGATATGTCAAGATAAAATGTACCTGAGAAATTATTATCTATGTTAATCCAGCCTTCCCATTTGAAAGCTGGGGGCTATCTTTACAGGTCCTAACAAAGTGAGTAGTTTTCATACTAGTGACAAAGTTCAACTTGTATTAGTGTCTTAATTCAATGGAAAAGGCTGTTAAGCACAATAAGATTTTGTTGCCCCACAGTAGATGCATATATTGGATTTTGCAATGCCTCATGCTTATCTTGAGTATTCTCTGTAAGCACATGCCTAATTAAAGCTTATAGTTTATATTATTGTGATGAATGAGACAAAATCTTTATGCCTATAGAGTGTAGTGTTAAGCAGACAACCTTTGTGTACTGGTGATGTAAAAAGGGAGATAGAACTCCACTCTTTTGTGTATATAATATTCAAAACTCCTTTGCTGACCCAATGTAAGCCTTGAGAGGATGAATTTATCTTTTGTAATGATGCTGATATTCCATTATAAACTTGTGTTTTTCCACTTACTCTTTTTCTCTTTTTAGCCACATTGGCATCCTATATAAGAAGGGTAACTCTGTTAGTTTGTGGCAACCATAAATATTCACTTATCACTTCTCAATTAACCATGCAAGAAGAGGAACTACGAAGAGGACAATGGCTCGAAGAGGAAGATGAGAGACTGTCTATGATGGTAGCTGTTTTTGGTGAACGTCGTTGGGATGCCTTAGCAAAGACTTCAGGTATGATTTAGTTTATAACTAGATGTTTTTTTGACATGTTTTCGCGTATATAGTTCATACTGACCATGAAACATCCATTAACTAAGCATCAAATAACTCTGTTTAAATATGCTACTATACAGGGCTGAAGAGGAGCGGAAAAAGCTGCAGATTGAGATGGCTGAACTACCTCCGCCCAAATCTAAAGCACGGTCATATCACTGCAGATGAAGAACGTTTGATAATCCGACTTCAGAAACAGTTTGGAAACAAGTAGGCTTATTTTCTTCTTCTTAAGAAACTTTTAAGGATATATGAAACTTTGCCTACTCTTATACCACGTTGAGCTGTGATTATCTTATCTCAAAGTTAAACGGAATCATATCTTCAGCATTTCCGGGATAAGATTTTTCCACTTGGCTTATTAGTACTAAAAGTTTTATCGACGTTACAGGTGGTCAAAGATTGCTAAACAATTGCCTGGAAGAACTGATAACAAAATCAAGAACTACTGGAGAAGTCATTTACGAAAGAAAACACTAATTTATAAACAAGGTCTACTAGAAAACACTCTGCTTGTTGATATTGTGTCTGTTCCATAAGTGCCCTCTCTCACATATGATTCTTTTTTTTTCCATTTGACAGAATCCTCTGAGAGTAACACAAGTAATTCAGAACAAAGATCATCGATTTTGAAACGCGATACTGTCCTTAATTCATCATCCAACAGTGAAGACAATTTTTCCGAAAAAGGTGATTGTTCCTCTGCTGATTCTTTCGCGTACTCTTCGAATGAAGTTACATTGTTGGATTGGATTCCAAGTTGGTCATATGAACAAACCAGAATGGAACATCATATGTACTTTTGTAGCACAAACCTATGTTCTTGTTATCCTCCATAGACATTACTATTACTACAAGGAATGCAAAGAATCTTGAAATCTGTATAGACAGATTGAATTGTACATAATATTGTCTCCAACTTTTGCTTCGAGTTTATGTTATATGCACTGACAATTTACTCCTACAACAATAGGAAACTTTGTATGTTGATCATTTTCCCCAAGGGAACGATGAGCCCAAGTTTATATGTATATCACTCGAATTTTCTTGATTCATGGTGTGAGTGTCCTTTAGAAGACTAAAAGAACGAGGGAATGACTACATGTAATAAAGTTAATTCATCCCTCTTGGCCAATGGGCAATGGGCAATGGTTGTCCTCTCATTACTTTTTCCACGAGAAAGTTAAATATTTTAGCCTGAATTAATTATTAGAAAATATATCTAGAATCTACTAAAAGAAGTTAAATTGCACTAATATAATAAAATCACTTTATATTAATATCCGATATATATAACTCGATTCTTTTTAACTTTACTTGTTTGTCATTAAATTAATCCATTGAGAATTTTATCTTTAACAACACTACTACAAATTTTAGACAATTGATTTACTTTTTTCTCTTTATTTTTAGTATAATTTATGTACTTCAACGATTTCATCTAATGGATAACTTGCTCAAACAAATGTGAAAAAAAAACTACGTTACATATATGTACTTTAAAAATGATTTAATTGTAATTTAAAATTTTTCGTATCGCAAATATCATTATATAAGTTAGGACAAAGAGAATAATTATTTACTCTAAAGTTCTCTTTCTTTCAAACAATTAAGGCTATTGGCCGTCTTTCCCACCTACATTACAAACTATATATATTAAATATATTATTCTATAAATTAAGTGCCCATTTTACTGATTTGCAAATCTCATCTTTGTATTAATCTAATTTTTTCAATTCTAAATTTTGCATGTTTTCATAATTCATAATCTTTTAAAGGTCATTAAGTTCTTTAAGAACAATTTACCAATAATAAATAAATAATGTGCATCCATCACAATAGATATTCTTCTAATAACTTATACACTAAACTTTCCAATAGATGGGTAACATATGTTTCTAACTTATAAGATGATATAATAATAAGTATTTCTTAATAAGCCAATAGAAATATGATTCAACTTTTAATTAATTAAGATAATAATAATGCTGATAAATTAAATATCTAGCTTTTAAAATCATCAGATAATTAATGATCTTAAAATAAAAAAGGGAGTAGTAATTGACATATTCATTTTCTCTTCACAATGGCAAGTTCTAATTTCACATCTAGAATTCTAGATATTATCGGAGGATATCGTAAAAGAGTTTAAGTCATATACATTATTAGTAAATGATGATGACATGTAATTAATTATTCAAAAAAAAAAAAACCAAAATATATAAGATGGAAAATATAGTAAATACATGCTAAAACAATAGTATTTGTTTTATATCATTAGTTTATTAGTAAATGATGATGACATGTAATTAATTATTCAAAAAAAAAACAACCAAAATATATAAGATGGAAAATATAGTAAATACATGCTAAAACAATAGTATTTGTTTTATATCATTAGTTTATATGAATTAAATCCTACCCATAAAGAGCAAACTATTGATAATTAATGAGTTTATCCAAAAAAAATAAATAACATGTTGGTTTATTCTATAATAAAAAGAAATAATAATAAAAGATTAGTTATAATGGAGTGTGACTTGCAACTTAAGAGCAGCAGCCTCTCTTTGGTTTTTTTTTTTTGGGTTGTCTAGGAACATAATATAATATATATATATATATATATATATTATTATTATATATAAGAAATTCAAAAATCTTGAGCATCGATGTAGGAATCCGAATTGATCTTAGTAGTCAAATGATCCTGAGGTATGTTTGACTATGCGATATGAAATCATGATTTGAAATTATGATATCAAATCATAATATGAAATTATGAGATAAAGTTAAAGTTTTGTTCGGACTTGTAATCTGAATTTTTATGTAGTATATTTTCTCATAAGCATAAAAACTTCATAAGTTGTAGAACTATTAAAATTCTCCTTATTCTTTTATACAAGCAAATCAAATAAGCAAAAATATATAAAATCGCATGATACACTATCTCAAAGCTATTCTTAAAAAATACTATATTTATTGATCAAACTTTAATTGAATAAAAATAAAATTGAAGATAAGTTGTAGTGTACTAGTCTTTAATATAATCTCACATATCGAACAACCATCTCACACTAAACTTGAATTTCTCCATCATATAACCAAAAAGACGAATCAACATTATTACTTTTATCCATTGATTGATAAATTTGATTGGTAAATAAATTTGATAAAATATAATAAAAATTGGTGGATATAAATGATAAAGTAGGAAATGATTTGAAGTTATACATTTTATCTTGGTGATAATAATCGATATATGTGATATAAATGATTTAAAGTAATGATATAAAAAACAAATTTTATTTACATATAAAATAAATGAATGGTTAGTAAAGTTTTCACAAAAAATTCATTCGTAAATTATATCATCAAAAGATTCAAGGGTAACGCACACGAAAAATTGAAAAATCGTCTAATTCTAGTAAAATGACCCATAAATGCCCAAAAATCACTCTAAAAATGGTGAGATTGTACATATTGCTCCCCCAACTCCCTATGGTGGGTTCCATAGAGGTTTCACAAAAAATTCGTTCGGAAGTTATATCACTAAAATATTTATGAGTTAACACACACGAAAACTGAGAAAATTGCATAACTCGTGTAAATTGGCCCCTAAATGCGCCAAAATCACTCTAAAAATTGTGAGTATATATGTATCGCTCCCTCAAACGGAGGGTTCATAAAGGTTTTACAAAAAGTTCATCCGAAAATCATATCACCAAAATATCCATGGCCTAACACACACTAAAAAAATGTGAAAATCACCTAATTCTTGTAAATTGGCCCCTAAATGCCAAATAATCACTATTAAAATCGTGAGACTATATGTATGGCGGCCACCAACTCCCTGGGGAGGATTTCATAAAGGTTTCACAAAAAAAACATCGTAAAATCATATTACCAATATATTCATCAGCTAACACACGAAAAATTGAGAAAATCTTTCAATTCTATATATTGGCCCCTAAATGTTCAGAAATCACTCTTAAAATTATGAGACTATATTTATTGTTCCCCCAACTCCCTACAATTTCATATAGGTTCGATAATTATTTTTTTTCTCCAAAAAGTTGTATCATCAAAAAAAATTCTATCCATAAGTCATAATATTAAAATATTTATGAACTAACCCACGTAAAAATAGTAATAAGCATGAATATAAGAGTCTTCGTCCATATTCTTAATTTGGATTCATTATAAATTATTATGGTAGGAAAAAGCATCGATCAAATATCCCCTTATGTGTATGGAACGTATTCAACATGTATTTATTCTTTATTTGTTGGACTTTAGTGCATGTAATTATTAGTACATTTATATTATTTTTAGCTGGCATTTATGAAAATTTTAATATAATTTGTAATAGTAATAACTAATAGGCTTTAGCTAGTAATAAATCAACTTTGTAATGATTTATATGTATTTATTTTATAATTATTCTGAAACTTAATTGTATAATAATCTATGTTTTTATACTAAGACTCATATGAAAACTCCAATTTAAAATACACATTTTTTTATTTTTATAAGAAAGACTGAAAAATGCACGTTGACTAGTCTTGAATGATAGGCCTTCTGGATTTTGTCAACTATGGTCTTACTAATTCATATTGCCCCCTAACAAACACAAAGATAAATAAATTAAATATAATTGAAAACAACTCTATCAACGAGTAAAATCATGATCTTTACTAAAAGAATTTAAAATATAAAGAAAAAAATATTTGAAACTGTCGAAAAAGATTTAACGTTTACCTATATACATAAGTTTAATATTTTTTGAAATATCGATTCCCTTGAGACTAAATATAGTTGAGCTACAAGCATCCGGATTTCACAACTAGAGAATTTTTAAGCAACATTTCATTTTTCGTTCCTGGCCTAAAAATGAGGTTTCGTATATAGGAGATTGAACCTCCTCGATCCTATCTGACTAGTTTCACCCTATTTTGTATCTATGCTTTTGGTTAAAAAAAATTTCCATAGTTTTCCTCAAACTTTAACAAATAACATCCGTTATAACATCTGACGAAAATAAAAATTACTTATCTTTTGGTAAACTTTAAATACTTTTTCCATGCTAATTTATGTGATAAATCTTAAATTTTGGATCTATATAAGTCTATCTTCGACTGAAAATTTTCTATATATCTTTTAAATATTTTGAATTGAAAATTATTGTGATTTATAGTACTTATATATATATATATTTTATTTAAAAAAAATAAAAATTTCATGTCAAAAATAAAATATGTTACATAAATTGGGACACAGGAGACACGTACGAAATATACTCAAAAGAGTATAGTTAGAAATATTATTTTGAGCCCTACCTAACGTAAGGGATATTGTCATTTTTTCCCCTCTTTTTCCACTTGTTGTTTATCTTTATTATATTATTTTGTCGTGATATGGTCGTTGGTATTAATAATTAATTTATCCAATAAGATTTGAAAAAAAAGAAAGTCATAGGAAAGTCTCATGTGGCTGCCACATAGGAAATTATATTTTACACCATAGTTTTTTTTTTCATCTATAAAAACCCCAACTAGGTGACCCTCTTATTATTAATTTGTTACATTTTCTTCATGTTCAAGAAAAAAAAAAGTAGCAATAATTCTAATTATGAAGCAACAAAGATATTTATCTATTTTATTCATTATCATCTTCTTCTCCACTACATTCATTAAAGCTCAAGAAGTTGGTAAGTATTATAACTCTTCTATTTTTTCGATATTAAAGAAACAATTAAACACAGTTCAATGCATTAATCTTTCGTTTTGAGCTAGGTTTGAGAAAGTTATGAGATTACGTTGAAACGATCTAAGGCTTTATCTGATATTTCCTCGTACCTTGCTCATAACTATAGACAATAGTGTTGAAATCAGAAAAGTTTAATATAAAGGAATACAATGACCTAGCTAACATTTTCTCTCATATTCAACTATGAGCTTAATGCATCAAACTGTTCTTTAATTTATCGTTATATACGATGTCATTGTAATTATATCGTTCGATTTATTAATGTTTTGTTGATTTTATTAGAGGATGAGAGGGAGTTTGATTATGTTGAAAAAAGTGAAAAAGGTCCAAAAATGTGGGGGAAATTGAAGAAAGAATGGGAAGCTTGTAATAATGGAGAAATGCAATCTCCTATTGATATGTCACATGAAAGAGTTAGAATTATTCAAAAGCCAGATAAAAGACATTACAAGCTATGCAATGCTACTGTTAAGAATAGAGGACATGACATTTCGGTGAGTATATATTCTTTCGAATCTATTAAAAAACAATTTTTGATTTCTATCGTAAAAAATTAGACATCATAAGGCTTACGTATATTTATTCATCTCAAATTTTACTTATAAAATTACAATGTTATGAAGTTGCTAGCTACTTCTACCAAGGAATAAAACAACTTGAATAATATTTAATTAATTGTAATTTTAACTTACTAAGCAAGTATATAGATATTCTTCACACATTGTTTGTTTATAGAAATTAATCATTTTTATACTATATAGGTTTAGCTGTTGACAGCTACCAATTAATTGTGCTAGGAGATGTTTATTCATAGGAAAAATAAGAACAATTTTTTTAAGAGATAGCATCGTCAGTGTTCAAATTCAAAATTTTAACTATGGTAGACCAATCATGTTTTATTATTCGAATTTTGAAAAGTTTTACGTACTTCAATAATTTTAAAGATGCTTCTTGACTTTTGACCTCTCTTTTCCCTATATATTTGAATTTAATAGCTATAAAGTACAAGAATCTTATATATTTGGGGTTTTTAAAGTTTTTCAGTTACAAAAATTATGAATTTTTTATTACTCTTAGATATATTTTTAATTTTTGGTTGTACATACATTGTAAATGATACACTAAAGAGAGGACTAAAGAGTGGAATATACCTTTTTTAATTAAAAAAAATCTCTTCACTTTTATTACTCTTATATATAGTTCAATTTATTTTTAATTAATAGTCAATTTTTTAATTAATTACCTTTTAAAAATCATAAAAATAATAAAGTTTGTGTATATATTAATGCAGTTACAATGGCATGGTGATGCTGGATCTGTTACAATAAATGGCACAAATTATCCTCTACAACAAGCTCATTGGCACTCTCCTTCTGAACACACCGTAAACGGCAGAAGGTATGCGATTAATTTAAATTCACGTTACACAAAATTTAATAAAATGAATTAAAATATGAGACACTTTATATCGTTTTCTTTTATTTAATGTTATATTTTGGGACAGGTATGACATGGAAATGCACATGGTACACTTAAACGAAAATGCAACAAACAAAATTGTTGTGATTGGAGTTCTCTACAAAATTGGTAAACCTGATCGATTTCTTTCCAAGGTAAATCTAGTACATTATAATATTCAGATACGTATTTTAATTTGAATATCGTAATCTTAATGACAATAAATAAGGCCTTTGACATTTGTATACGCGTAGTATACTAATATTACATGATTTTATTGACAGTTGATAAGAAATATATCGTCTATGATCGATAAAAAAGATGAAGTGAAAAATGCTGGTATGATTGATCCAAGAGAAATCAAGATTGGTAGTAGAAAATATTATAGATATATGGGTTCACTTACTGTTCCTCCTTGCACTGAAGGAGTCATTTGGACAATTAAAAAAAAGGTAGGTAATTAACAACTTAATATTGATTAAGTTCATATTAATTAACAACTAAGATTTATACTAATAATATGTTTAATGCAATTTGTAATCAATATAAGGTGAGGACTGTTTCAAGAGCACAAGTCAAAATGCTTAGAGAAGCAGTTCATGATGTAAGTTTTCCTATCCTCCACATGAGATTATGTTTAATGAATTTATGCTAAGTATGCTTGGTAATTAACTAATTAGTATGATGTAACTCAATTTCCATGGATAATATTAAAATTATTGAGTTCTGTTCGATCGGTAGCACGTAATATGTAGATTCGATCGTGATTAAAAATTGATAACTATGTCTAATATATGTTTGAGCAAGCAATTGAAATTACTCTCCCATTCAATTTATGTGAAGATGTTATTGTTTAGGGAGTCAAATATTTTTTCCATAGACTATTATAATTTTATTTTAACTTCTTTAAAATATTTTGAATTATTAGTTGTTGTGGTGATGCAGTAGTTATTTTGGTTTGGTTTTTAAATATATAGTAAATTTTATTTTAAAATATTTAAAGAATCTATAATTAAGTATTATGAAAGTTATATTTTTATAATCTTCATGTAAATTGAGACAACGAGAATAAAACTTATAATATGTATAAAAAAACCAACTTCGTTTCATAAATGAGAAAAGTCATTTTCTTATTTCCTTATTAACCAAACACCGACAAAGGATTTTGTCATAAAATATTATTTTATTTCTATGACTTATGTCGTATCAGACATGTAAATATCTATGTTGTCCGGTCCTATTGTTAATATTTGAACAGATAGACTCATTTGATGTAATGTAGCTTATGGATTTATACAAATTCGGTAGCTTTTTATCCAAACACAATTTATATGTACTAAAATATATATAAATATTTTATTAAATTAATTATATTATTGTATATTAACTTAAGACTACGATGAGATATGGTAAAAATTTATAAACTTTAAAAATCTTAATTTCACCTCTGGCTTTGATTATTATTGTTATCTAATTTTGAATGCAGTATGCTGAAAGGAATGGAAGGCCATTGCAACCAAAAAACAAGAGACCAATTTATCTTATGGCACCAGATGATACTGCTTGAGATTATTCTTTTCATAATATTTGTAACAAAGATTAGGATACTGCTTGAGACCATTATTCTATTCAAAATATTTATATTTGTAACAAAACATTTTTGTTTTCTTGATTGTTGTTATTCTTTTAATCAGCAAAGTGATTGTTGTGTAAAAAAAAAACAAGAAAATTGCATAATATATAGACTTCTTTTTTCTCCTTCTACTCTTTTCAAAGATTCGAATAAACATGACAGGTATTTTAAATAATTTGGATGAAACTTTGTGGTTCTCCTTTCACTTCATTGATTATTATGTACTTATGATTTTATTACTGCTTCACGCTATTAATGAGCAATTTGTAACGATATTATCCTTCGATCATCATAAAACATTTTGTTGGAATTCATATTAAGATGATAAAACTCTCGATATCTTTAAATCCTGAATTTGCCTTTGACTGATTGTTCCTTCTAGCGTCGCACGTGTTAAATATTTTTAGACATTTTTTTTTCTCTTTATACAATTCTTATTTTTCTATATTTTCCCATAATTTTAATCTATTAGTATAAATATTACAACAATAAAATGTGATTGTTGCAAAGCAGAAGAAACTTCAATTGACTATTGTAACATGGAACAAACACAATTACATAAATACCCTCAACCCCCAATCTTCTCCCCATCTCCACCCCTAACACAATTACATATATACCCTCAAACTCCCACCCCCAACACAATTACATATATACCCTCAACACCCACCCCCCGACCTTCTCCCAACACAATTACATAAATACCCTCAACCCTCTTCTCCACCCACCCCAACAACTTCACACAATACAACCAAGTTCATCCCAAATCAAAGGGCAATTGTGAAAAAACACGCACAATATAATTCTAAAATTCATCATTTTACATTTTTTTTTCATCTTATTGGGGCAATGGTTCATGGGTCTGATTAATGAAAAAGAACTCATAGATAAGCCCAGCAAGGCCACCACCAATAAGAGGCCCAACCCAATAAACCCAATGATTGCTCCAGGCCCAACTCACAAGTGCTGGCCCAAATGAAACAGCTGGGTTCATTGAGGCCCCATCAAAAGCCCCACCAACTAAAATATTGGCTCCAACAATGAAACCAATTGCAATTGGTGCAATTGTTCCCAAACTACCCTTCTTTGGATCCACTGCGGTAGCGTACACCGTGTACACTAACCCAAATGTCATTACAATTTCTAGTACCAATGCATTGCCTACACCAACTCCATTAGACAAAGAAAATGCACCTATCTCCTGCAATATCATTCAAAGTCAAATAGTGTTATTTATATACTAACATATATATATATAGGATAACGCTAAATGATCAGAAAATTTTATAAGTGTATAATATGTATTTTTTTAAAAATAAATTGATTTTTTTTCATCTTTAATTAAAAGATACTAAAGTTAAAAGGGTAAAAATATAAAAAGAAAAGAAAAAAAGAGAGGTAAAATACCATTCTGGCCAATTTTTCTGGCCAAAAAGACTTTCCATATATAAAATACTTCATCTGTCTCGATTTATGTGACTTACTTTCATTTTTAGCTAGTCCAAAAAAAGAATGACACATTTTTATATTAAGTAAAAATTTAATTATAAAATATTTATTTTACCCTTAATGAAATGATTTATGGTCACACAAATTTCCATCATTCATTTTAGACGACAAATTTTAAAAGTCCTCCGTTCTTTTTCAAACTCCGTATCGAATCAAACTACCTCACATAAAATGAAACAGAGAAAGTACACGTTTTTTGTTTATTTTTACTTGACTCGTGTTGATTTGACATTACTTTTGAGAAAGCTTTTATTAGGGAGTGTATTAAAACTACTTTTGTATTGTGTTTACTTCGTGTACGTCAAATTAAACTAATTCATATAAAATGGTACCGAGGGTGTAACACTCAACAAACTCACCATGCCACCCGTGGTGAACTTGAGAAGCAAGCAAGCAACAACAGAGCCAAGCAATTGAGCAATCCAGTACAAAATTCCACGTAAAAGTGTTATATTACCACCAACAAAAGCACCAAATGTAACAGCAGGGTTAACATGTCCTCCTGAAATGTTAGCCCCAACCGAAACCGCTACGAATAGCCCAAAAGCATGGGCTATCGCAGCAGCAATGAGCCCGGTGGGGGTGTTTGCACCCCCACCGGTCAATTTACTAAATGCAACACCTGAACCTGACCCTGCAAATACAAAAATTAAGGTTGAGATAAACTCAGCCAACGCCGCCTTTAAGGCGTCGGGGTGAGTGGCTTCCTCCCTCCTTCCGATTGCTATCCGGCTGATCGGCATATCGTCGGAAAATCAAGAATATTTAGTTTAATTTTTTATTTTGTGTTATATGATGTTATAATGGTCTAAAACAACTACTTATATAGTACTTGTTATAAGGGGAGGGGGGAAATAATAACATTGGTTGGTTCCACCAAAATTTAATTAATTAATACATATTATAATATTTGTTACATGAATAAATTCTTATGTACTCTCTTCGTTATATGATATAATTTAACTCGACACAATTTTTAAAAAAAATATATTTTTGAATATTCTTTAATATTTGTGTGATTGTAAATTACTTTAGTAAAATTAAGTTGTTTCTAACGATAGTAAGATGACATTCTTTTCTTTTAACGAATTTGCAAAGAATGTCACGAAGTGAGATAAAATATGTAGTGCCATTTAACCTATGATTAAATTATACATGTATTACCTCATTTTAGTATTTAATTATTGACACGTGGCTTACTTGATAAGATGATATTAATTAAAAAAATTTTTGTCCCATTTGTCTTTCTAGCACCTTGTCCTCTTGAATGATCTGAAATATGAGAGTTCTTTAGATTAATTTTACAAATCTTGTTTTTCTATTAAAAAAAAAAATATTTATCCCAAAAGATCACTAAAAAATGAGGCAAAAAGCTAAATACCAGTGAGAAAAGTTCTATTTCTAATAGACTAGTTTACATATTCTCATGTTTTTAGCATAATTGTTTGGTTTTAGACTTAAGCTAAGAAACTTAGTGAATATTAATCATGTTGTTTATAATTAATATGTATATATATATATATATTATATAACATAAGTAATTGATCTTATTGCATAAGAGTTTGGAGAATATCATTAAATTCTTAATTGTAATTAGAGTAGGTTCATGATCATTTGTTGCATAAACACTGACCCAAATTTTTTTGGTAAGGAAAAAATAATGGATAAGATGAACAGATATGATACACATCATTTGATAAGAACAATGACACTTGAATTATTCTGATATTCCTAAAAGAATACATTATATATATTTCACTAAGCTAATCTTTATATATATATATATATATATATATATATATATATATATCCATTAAGTGGAGTTGTATTTTTTGTTACAAAAAATCATGCCTTAGTTTTAGTTGCAAAATGATAGTATTTCTTAAGAAAAAGATCAAAAATATTCGTTCTAAATGACTTTATTGATTTCTTTCTAACAATCGAAAAGATGGGCAATTATCTAGATAAATTCATTTCCTTCGTTCAGAATAATTACAATAACATATCTAGTATATATTATAAGTGGAGTTGTGGAGGGAGATGTCTACGCAAATTTATTTCTATCTTGTGAAGATAGAAACATCGTTTTAGATAAATCCACAATTTACGTAAAATATATTTAAATTAGTAAGAAAAGCAACATAACAGTGAAGAAACCATATAGAAAATAATAGGAGCAACCAACATAAATAGTACGATAAATAAAATAGAGAAATAATACACACGTAAAATTAGAATCAAAGATTAAAGATAACAAGAAAGTTCTAATAATAATAATAACCTCAAGTAAAATTTCTAGAATCCAAAATTTAGTCACATGAACTATTAAATGAGTAATTTTAAATATCGAGATTAAAATAAGTTATAATTATTTCTTTCATAAACAAATTTGAATACAATAGAATTTATGATTTTTGATCCTAAATAGAAAGGGATTATTGAAGCGTAATAATTATTATATATTAACTCACTATATTATTTTATTATTGTACGTCCAAACTCCAAAGTAAACGATATTAAAGATGGTTATCTTTTAATTTAAAACATTAATTATCATTATCTCTAAATGTTGATGGTATCACATACAAAAAAGAGCCACACAATGGTCGACTACTAAAGCCAAAATGATTGGTAATGAGGATAATCTTTATCTTAAAAAATATTGAGAAATGTAATTAATTAATAAAGGATTATTAATATATAATATGAAGTCTATGGGAGATTCCCTAGTGATGGTGACCTTTAATTTACCTAAAAAATTATTATTATGATATATGGAAAAAATGTGGTGGAGGCCAATTATAAGAGGAATAAAATTTGATTATTCTCAGCATATCCTAAATCCTCTACCCAAACCACTATAATATTGTGTTTTTTTTTTAATTAATGAACTTGCTTATGAAATTAATTATGTTAAGACTTTGGAAATGTTAACATTTCCACTATATATACAAAATTATATCCTCAAATTTGAGCTGATTGTTATTTGTTCACTTTAAACTTTACACGTTAAAATAATGCCTAATATAAACATATTTTAGTATAATATTCATATTAATTAATGCATAATTTTAAGTTTCGAAAGGAAATAAGTAATTCATGTTGGGGGTAAAATAAGGAAAATAATTCTCTCTTTTTTTTATATGTTAAAATTATAGGTAAAATGAAAATCCATTTTTAAAATAGTGAACAAGTAAAAAAGTAAACAAAAGTGGATTCATTTTGTTTTATCCATCAATCAAGATTAATTAAATTAAAAACCTAGTTTTTTCAAATTTCTTGAATCAAGTAATTATTGATCACAAATTAGTAATTAATCTTTAATTTCTCATATAAATAAAATAAAATAAATTATGTAGTTACAATCAAATCCTCATGTTGATATGTTTTAATTTGACTATTTTAATTAGGATAACCACAATCTCACATGAAAAAAGATAAACATGTTTATAAAGTTCGAAGACGTAACTTTTTTTGAAAAATTACATATAGTATTGTTTTTTGAAATTAGCTTATTGAGTAGCAGTAATAAACTTATGAGTCGTTTGATACGAAAAATGAGATAGACAAAGTTATTTCATGAAATGAATTATCTTATTATATATGTGAGATAAATAATTTAGAGACATACTAATATAGTAATATCTCTAAACATTAATATAAAATAAAATAAATTCAACATATTATTCTGAAATTATTATCTTTTATCTCTCGTATCAAATTAATGCTAAGATTTTTAAAGGGAAGGATCAAGAAAGTCAACACAACTCAAGGATGGAGATTGAAATGTCACCATTTGCTTTCATTATAATATATATTGGGCTTGAAAATCAAAAGTTCGAGCTTAAAGAAGCAATATTTTTGAATTTGATGAAATGTGAATATCTTCCTTACATTTTTTTTTATTAAAATAAACATCATATATATCTTTTAATCAAGACGTGCTCACATGAGTTGTAAATTTATTTTTTATTTTTTTTAAAATAAAATAAAATTTGAATGTTCTTAGTAACAAATTAATGATGACAAAAAAATTAACACCAATAATATACGTTGATTAAACTTAACTAGATGTATGAAGCAAAAGATAAGATAATGATAATAAAAATGATTGATATGTCACGATTCAATAATCGTCCAAAACTTAATAGCTTAAAAGAATTGTGTTTGATTTTACCACTCCTAATTTCCACGAATAGCAAAAGTGGAGCTCAACGATAATCTTCTTAAAGTGAGGGAGGCACTCACCTATGATACAATTACTTGCAACATATATAACTTATATTGACAATAGCCAATATAGATTACTACAAGGAAAATATGACTATAACTTCTCGATTATTCTCTGTATCTCAATTTATGTGACGTATTTAAAATTTTAAGATTTAAATTTTTTTAACTTTGATCATAAATCATACATGTTGGAGAATTATAAAAAAAAATATACTTTAAATCACGATAACTAACATTTTATAATATTCAAAAGATGGAATAGATCGATACAAAAAATTAAAGCAAACAAAAACTTAAATGACTTTCAGAATTTCAATTATGTTACATAAATTGGGACGAGGAAAGTAATTTTCTTTGTCGGAGCATAAAGAAGAAGGAAAAAGCGGTAACCAACAAGTACTCCCTGTCTACGGAGTTGTTAAGTGGTGGAATGATAAATACTCATGCATCTTTAATATGTCTACAGAACTGCCTTTGTTAGGGAGCGGTTTTTTGGCGTGAATTCACATTTAGCTCGGCTCCAATGCGGATACGAAGAAAAAAGGGATTAGTGATGTTCCTTATATGGCTATAATTGTAATATTCTTTTTAATTATTTGTGGCTAAAAAAATAAAATATTGGCCACAAAAAGTGGCTAAAATGTAAATGCTTTTCATCGAGTGGGGTTTAAGCCCTCTCTCCGATTCCAGATTAGGGTTTATCAGTTTGTTGAGCAAAAGAAGAGAGATGGCTATACCAAGGGGTAGGAATGGAGAAGAGGAAGCAGAAGATGCTTTTTTCGAGCAGGAATTTGAGTTCGAGGACACCAATTCCGTCCCCCCTCACCTCCTCAACCTCTTTGACGCCGCCGAGAATGGAAACCTTGTCGCCCTCCGTCATGCCCTAGGTAATTGTCTTTGCCTTTATCGATTTGTATTTGATGTTTATTATTGTGGGAAATGTAAATTGGTGCTAGTAGTTCTTGAAAGGGATTGTTTTTTGTGATTGTGATTGTGATTTAGTGCTTGGTCTTGAGAGGGGGTGGGGGGTGTTAGAGTTATGTTGCTCGGATTCTTCAAAATTCTCCATGGGTGTGTGGGAGGGTTCTAATTGTAGTGTAATTTAGGAGGTTCCGACACGGGTGTGACAGCATTTTCGGAGAATTTGAGCTACATGCGGAGAGGGGAAGTGGAGGTAAGGGTTTTTTTTGGGGTGGGCGGGGGTGATAAAGATAATTTCCTTTTTAATTTTGGGATAAATGTGGGTTTTTGAGTGTGATGTAGTGTGTGGTGGAAGATAAATAGATGATGATGCAAGAGGTATTTGGATGAGTTCTATAATGGGGGTTAATTGTTTGAAAGATGAAAACTTTATGTTGTGAGTAAATTGGTGGTTCTTAGTCTTGATTTAATTATAATTTTTGAAAGAAGGAATGTACTAAAAGGTAATTCATCACCTTGTTGCCAAAGATTCATAACAATAAGGTTGGTTTGTGGAGCTCTATTTTGTTTCAATCTCGAGGATAATCAAAGGAGTAGGAATGAAATTGAGCTGGACTCTTCAAAGGCCGATGCCCATGAAATTTTGTGTGTGTGAGAGAGTGAGTGAGCGAGAGATGCGAGATATGATCTTTCATAACTCTCTCTTTTGCCTTCGAAGTTCACCATTCTGCCCAGCTATGTAGAATCATCCCGAACTATTATAAGTTCTATTTACAGTGAAAGTAGGTTGCACAATTTGGTTCAGCAGAGTCCTGAGGGGCTTGCCTTGAATTCCGACTTCATACACTCTTTGGCTGTTGTTCTGTAGGTTCCGAAACTTGCAACTATGTTGATATCTGAAATAATATTCTGACTTGTTCTCGTCCTCATTCTATATAACGTTAGTCTAAGTCTAGAACAGGGTGACTTTGGCAGGCCTGCAATGAGCATTATGTTGCCTCTCTCTAGAGAACTAACTCGGCATTCGGATTGTATTTGAGTTGAAGTTGCTAATTTTTTTTTTTGGTGAAAGTTGAATAACTTGTTCAATATAACCTTGTTTTCCATTTTTGCATCATATTCATGGGTGTTCTTACCTGATGGACTGGTGCAGATAATTTGACTGGCAGCATTGATCAACCTCTTGAAGATGGGGACACTGCTCTTCATCTAACTTGTTTATATGGCCATCTGTCTTGCGTGCAGGTTGGTCACTTTTAGCTAGTTTATTTTCATAAATTCGCCATTTTTATTGATCATTTGGTCTCTTAATGATCTTATAACCAAAAGGATAACAAACATCTTTGATTTTAATTTCCATCCAGCTATTGTTAGAGAGGGGAGCTTCTTTGGAGGCTAAGGATGAAGATGGAGCACTCCCGTTGCATGATGCTTGTGCTGGAGGTAGTCATATGCTTCCAAGTTCATAGTGATAACTCACGGTCACAGTTGCTATCCTCTATTTTCATATTTTTGAAGTGTATCAATTCATTTCCATAAAAAAGATTCGATCCTTAACAGGATATACGGAGATTGCCCAACTGCTGATCAACAGTGCCCCTGATCCTGATTGTGTGAAGAGGATGTTGGAGTCTGTTGATGTAGAAGGTGATACGGTGAGGTTTCATGTTTCAACTAAAATTTTATTTTTCGATTTTAGTTCTGTGGATCTAAACAGTAAAAAACACAATCATCACATGTATTTGGTACGAAAATAGCTCGTCAGACTTCTATGGTAGCTGAGTGTAGGTACTCGTTGCAGCATCTTGTCACTAATCGTGTTTGATTGATTTTGAATAGCCTCTTCATCATGCTGCTAGAGGTGAACATGCAAATGTTATTAGATTATTGCTAGCTTCAGGCGCTTATCCTTCTAGGACCAATGTATATGGAAAGGTTAGCAGCTGATGCAACATTTCTTCATCGATTTAACATTTGTAGTTCGGAGGTTTTTGATGTCTGATCGATTCAATGTGACGTGTGATTCTTGCAGACCCCTAGTGAGCTTGCTGCACCTGACACCGAACCCCAAAGAATCTTAGAAGAAGCTGCAAGTGCTGTTCCTAGCCAGTAAGGCCTTCATGCTGAGAGCTTAGAAGCTTGGTTATCACTTATCAGTACTATAGTCTTGCCTCATTTTATAGTTAAAAGTGTTGATCAAAATATCACCTTTGAAGCTCGAAAATCATGTACAAGTAAGGGGACAACTATGCCAGTGAATTGTGTTTTTTGCCAAAAGCTTCTTCTGTCAATTATTTGTCCAGTAAAAAAAAAGAATGTATTAATGTTATTGTCAAAAGAAGGTGACGACAACCCCAACGCACCTGATGTAATTTCATAAGTGGAGTTTGGGGTGTGGACCTTACCTCTATCGAGTCTGTTTCGATTAACATCAAAAGAAGGTAGGAAAGATAATTATCTAACAAGCAAACTTATGGTCACTACTTAATAAGTAACGAGGTTTCAAAATGCAAATACATTTCTTGTTGAATGATTTAGTTGATTCAGATTGGCATTTTCTATGATCTGTCATTAAACATTGAGATGTTAGCCCAAAAAAAAAAGTTACTTAACAATTTAAAATTCAAATAAACTATTTTCGTCTCAAAATTAGGTCGTTTTTTCTTAAACGCCATAAGAAAACATTAATTTGGAGGGGTTTGATTATTTTATCCTCACGATATGAATATTATATGTGTTCGAGAAGAAAAAAAAAATCATGTTTCAATTTCGCTATATTCTGGTCAAGTATTTTTAAAAAACTTGTTATATTGATTTTTAAAATTGATAAATAATTTGATATAACATTATTAGAAATCATGATAAAAGTATAATTGGAATTTTTTTGTCGTATTTTCAAGGATAAATATTAGGAATCACATAGTTTTAATATGAAATTATAATCTATCCCTCTTTAGTTTGAAATTACATTAATCCCTTAAAAAGTAACACAAACTGGATGCATAATATGTAGCTCGGATGCATTAAAGAACATCTCAGATATATTACAACATAAACCGGATACATAACATGTAGCTCGGATACATTAAAAACTAGCTCGGGTACATTATAAAATAAACCGGATACATAATATGTAGCTCGGATACATTAAATACTAGCTCGGATTCATTATAAAATAAACCGAATACATAATATGTAGTTCGAATACTGGCTCAAATACTTTACAGAAATAACAGATTTTAGAGATTTTTACAAATAGAAGAGGATATTAAAAATAAGAAAAATATAAGACGTGAATATTAAAAATAAGAAAAATATAAGATGTGTATTTTAGTAATTTTTTCATAATTAAACTGGCCGGCCCATTTAGTTATCAACCAAGTGGGCCGTAAACGAGAGGCCCAATTTGTTCAGACTTCTCAGTTCTCCCGCATCGCTTGGGGAACGAAGCAGTATTTCTTTATATTGGGAAACTGTTACATGCATGTTCGTCCCTTCGGGGACATCCGATAAAATTGGAACGATACAGAGAAGATTAGCATGGCCCCTGCGCAAGGATGACACGCACAAATCGAGAAATGGTCCAAATTTTTTTTTTGGCCAAATCCTAATATTACTATTATGTTTTTCGATTACGTTGAAAGCTAGTTGCTTTTGAAATTAATGATTATATTGTGTAGTTCATAATGAGTGGTGAAAAAAGGTGTACATAATTTTGAAGATTTGTGTTATTTGGTGTTGGAGATTAAACTAATTAATGATGGCTTCCATTTATAATTGTTGATTTTAGGCAAATTACTTAAAAATGAACTTTGAGGAAGAGAATGCCTAGGCTTAGACTTGTTTGGACTCTTAAAAAATGTTGTTGAGGTGCGTGTAAGATGCTTCGGAAGTAGTGCATTATTGGAGGACACGACACGGGTATGACAATATTTTTGGTGAGTCCAAACAGTGACAACATTCTCATAAGCCCTGCTTGAGTGATAATACAACTAATCATTATATGATATTCTTTCATAATACTTGTTCTTGATCACACTACCAGTCTTGCTTATTTTACTACAAGTTTTTTACTATAAGAATCATCACTTGGATTGGTTATATGATTAAGTACATGAACTAAATGTTTTTGAGATCCTTCACTTTTTAAGTTTTTGGTTTCGTTGTGGTTAAAGCTAGCCATTCAGTACATGCAATTTCTAGAGCAATTGTTCTTCTGCTAGTCTCGACGAAATCAATTCAAGCTTGTGTACAGGAGCCAGAACCTGCTAGCAAAATTATGATTTTGATGTGAACTATAACTTGCATTGAAGTCACTTTGCCCACCAAGAATTAGGCAGACGACAACAACAATAACATATCCAGTGAAATCCCACAAGTGGGATCAGGGGCTGCGAGAATAAGGCAGACAATAGAAAAGGTTACCTAGTATTTTTATGTTACTGTTGGGATTTGAACCATGGTTTTCAAGATTTGCACTCACATTACTGATTTTTTTTTGAGTCGACCTCTCTATCCCGTAAAAGGTAGATGACTAGAGATAAAATCTGCGGTACATCCTACGCACTTGTAGGATCATACTAAGTATATATTATTGTTGCAGTCCACTAAGCTACACCTGATCTGATTCATTTATTAGGACAGTGGAAATGCCCTTTTATAAAGGGAAAATTAAGGTTGGTAGCTATTGCAACTTGCAGTCCTTATTGTGATTAAGCTGAGTTTGGTTGCCCTTTAAGAGTAATGTTAGCCCTATTACCAACATGGAACATGGGACTATTTAATGCCTTTGTTCCTTTGGGAACCAGCTTCATTCAATGAACTTGACAAATCACCAGTAGGAAAAAATATTGAAAATTTTTACTAAAATAATATTCTGAGATGATAATTACTTAACTTCTAGCCCTGCAAAGACTATTGAATATGTATAATGTCTCGAAAATGTCATTTTATCTTGTAGTCGTAAACATGTCATACAGGATGTTGACATTCTTTTATCAAAAGGAAGATAAAACAACTAAACTGAAAAAAAGGGACTACAAAATATGCTTTCAAGTCTCTTTTGTTTAGTTATAAGTACATTGTATTTCTTCTCCTCCATATCCAATCAGATGATTGTGTAAATAATTTATCCCTTCACTTTCAATTAGAAAAACATAGGACAAAGAGGGAGAAAATGTATTAAACAAGAACCACACAGGCATGCAGTTTATAATTTAAAAAATCAGTTTTCAACATGACATGACCTGTGTATGTTGACTTCCATTGTTAAGCTTTCACATCATCCACCAAGATTGTTGAATGCCTTGAATCGGACCCGTTACAAACAGAAAGGACGGGGGTATACAATGTTGTTGTATTGGGCCCTTAATTATCTGTCAATTCTGTATGTTGGGCCCAAGCCTGTTAGGGCATAGCTTAGCACTATATATAGACGCTATGGCAAACCCTATTCTGTAATTCTGTTCTTGCCTCTCCTTAATAAAACTGCTCTCCCTCTTCCCGTGGACGTAGCCAATTTATTGGTGAACCACGTAAATCTGTTGTCTTGTTTTTAGCGTTTATATTTTCTCGTATTATCTCGAATTCCGCATAACAAATTGGTATCAGAGCCTCTCGGTTAATCGGTGTTTTTGGATAATTCGAGATGTCTGCTTTGAACGTGAAAATCGACAAATTCACAGGGAGAAACAGTTTCAGTTTATGGCAGATCAAGATGCGGGCTTTGTTGAAACAGCAAGGTTTCTGGGCGCCGTTGTTGAAAGACAAGAACGCCGTCGTTACTCCTGAGATGGCGATTCTGGAGGAAAAGGCGCATTCGACGATCATGCTGTGTCTCGCGGATGACGTCATCACGGAAGTCTCGGATGAAGAGACTGCTGCTGGTCTGTGGTTGAAGCTGGAGAGTTTGTACATGACAAAATCTCTAACCAACAAGCTGCTTCTGAAACAACGTCTATTCGGTTTACGAATGGCTGAAGGTACACAACTCAGGGAACATTTAGAGCAATTGAATACTTTGTTATTAGAATTGCGTAATATCGATGTGAAGATCGAGGATGAAGATGCTGCCCTAATTCTGTTAGTATCTCTCCCAATGTCGTTTGAGAATTTTGTTCAATCGTTCATTGTTGGGAAAGATACTGTGTCGCTGGAAGAAGTCAGATCGGCCCTTCATAGCAGGGAATTACGGCATAAGGCTAACGGCACAAGTACGGACATACAGCCTTCCGGTCTGTTCACCAGTAGCGGAAAGGGAAGGAAAAACGGCGGAAAGAAAAATAAGCCGATGTCGAAGGGTGCAAAGCCAGATGATGTTTGTAATTACTGCAAGGAGAAGGGACATTGGAAATTTGATTGTCCGAAGAAGAAGAAGCAATCGGAAAAACAATCAGTTTCTGCTGCTGTTGCTGAAGAAGACACCAATTCTGAAGAAGACATTGCCCTAGTTGCGGATGAGCACACTCATCATTCAGATGTGTGGGTTCTCGATTCTGGGGCATCCTATCACATCTGTCCTAGGAGAGAGTGGTTCACGACTTATGAGCAGATAGACGGAGGCAGCATCTCGATGGCCAACAGTTCTGTCTGCAAGGTGGTTGGGACAGGCTCGATCAAGATAAGGACACATGACGGTAGCTTCTGCACATTGAACGAGGTCAGGCACGTTCCATTGATGACGAAAAATCTGATATCTCTCAGTTCTTTGGACAGCAAGGGATTCAGCTGGTCGGGAAAAGATGGAGTCTTGCGGGTCTGGAAGGGTTCAAATCTGATTCTGAAAGGTGTCATGCGTGGTACTTTGTATTTTCTACAAGGTTCCACGGTTACAGGTTCAGCCCATGTTGCATCGTCAGAAGTTCACCAGGAGGATATGACTAAGTTATGGCACATGAGACTTGGTCATATGGGTGAAAGAGGGATGCAAATTCTGTCAAAGGAGGATCTTCTTGCTGGTCATAAGGTTAAAAGCCTAGAGTTTTGTGAACATTGTGTCTTTGGAAAACTACATCGCAACAAGTTTCCAAAGGCCATTCACAGAACAAAAGGCACACTTGATTATATCCATTCTGATTGCTGGGGTCCATGCCGTGTTGAGTCTTTGGGAGGCTGCAGATTTTTTGTGTCCATGATTGATGACTACTCAAGGATGACTTGGGTGTACATGATGAAGCATAAAAGTGAAGCTTTCCAGAAGTTCAAGGAGTGGAAAATTTTGATGGAAAATCAAACAGGGAAGAAGATCAAGAGGTTGCGAACTGATAATGGGCTGGAATTCTGCTGGTCTGAATTTGATCAATTCTGTAAGGATGAAGGGATTGCTCGACATCGTACAGTCAGAAATACACCACAGCAGAACGGTGTAGCTGAGCGGATGAATCAAACACTTCTGGAGAGAGCAAGGTGCATGCTCTCTAATGCTGGGCTAGATAGAAGATTCTGGGCAGAAGCGGTTAGTACAGCTTGCTACTTGATTAACCGCGGACCACATACAGGCATACAGTGCAAAACACCTATGGAGATGTGGTCAGGAAAAGTTGCTGATTATTCAAATCTGAAAGCTTTTGGTTGTACGGCTTACTATCACGTCAGTGAAGGTAAGTTAGAACCAAGAGCTAAAAAGGGAGTATTTGTGGGCTACGGAGATGGAGTGAAAGGTTTCAGAATCTGGTCTCCAGCAGAAAAGAGGGTTATTATGAGCAGGAACGTTGTCTTTGATGAAAGTTCTCTGCTTAGAACCATTGTGAAGCCTACAACTACGTCAGAAACTGGGAGTCTTGATAAACAGGTGGAGTTTCAAGTCATTCAGAACGAGAGCGATTTGAAAGAACCTGAAGAGGAGGATCAAGAGCCACAGACAGAAACTGATATTCCAGAATCTATGCCATCAGATATCCATCGGAGTATAGCTCAAGATCGGCCAAGGAGGGTTGGAGTTCGGCCACCTACGAGGTATGGTTTTGAGGACATGGTGGGTTATGCACTGCAGGTTGCTGAAGAGGTAGATACATCTGAGCCGTCTACTTACAAAGAAGCCATTTTAAGTTCTGATTCTGAAAAATGGTTTGCCGCTATGGGAGATGAGATGGAGTCCCTACACAAGAATCAGACATGGGATCTGGTCATACAGCCTTCGGGGAGAAAGATTATTACTTGCAAATGGGTTTTCAAGAAGAAGGAAGGGATATCACCAGCAGAAGGAGTCAAGTATAAAGCCAGGGTTGTTGCCAGAGGTTTCAACCAAAGAGAGGGAGTGGACTACAATGAGATCTTCTCACCAGTGGTCAGACATACTTCCATCCGAGTGTTACTAGCGATAGTTACACATCAGAATCTGGAGCTTGAACAACTTGATGTGAAGACAGCGTTTCTACATGGAGAGTTGGAGGAAGAGATATACATGACTCAGCCGGATGGTTTCCAAGTTCCAGGGAAGGAAAATCACGTCTGCAAGTTGAAGAAGTCCTTATATGGACTTAAGCAGTCTCCAAGGCAGTGGTACAAAAGGTTTGACAGCTATATGGGGAAGTTGGGATATACTCGGAGCTCATATGATTGTTGTGTCTACTACAATAGGCTCAAGGATGATTCATTCATCTATCTGGTGCTTTATGTAGATGATATGCTGATAGCTGCAAAGAAGAAGTATGACATTCAGAAGCTGAAGGGTTTACTTAGTGCTGAGTTTGAGATGAAGGATTTGGGAGCCGCTCGGAAGATTCTAGGGATGGAGATCATTAGAGACAGAGAGAGAAGGAAACTTTTCTTGTCACAGAGAAGCTACATTCAGAAGGTCTTGGCGAGGTTTGGCATGTCTTCATCTAAGCCTATTGATACCCCCAGTGCTGCCAATATCCATCTCACTGCCATGTTCGCTCCACAGTCAGAAGAAGAGAAGGAGTATATGTCACGAGTCCCTTATGCCAGTGCCGTAGGAAGTTTGATGTATGCTATGGTCTGTACAAGGCCAGATTTAGCACATGCAGTCAGTGTAGTGAGCAGATTCATGGGACAACCAGGGAGAGAACATTGGCAGGCTGTGAAGAGAATTTTCCGGTACCTTAGAGGTACATCTGACGTTGGTCTCATTTATGGAGGTGATACTCAGTGCTTGGTTACTGGCTATTCTGATTCTGACTATGCTGGAGATGTTGACACAAGAAGATCGATGACTGGCTATGTGTTTACCCTTGGAGGATCTGTCGTCAGTTGGAAGGCAACTTTGCAACCTACAGTGACTTTGTCTACTACGGAAGCGGAGTACATGGCCTTGACAGAGGCTGCAAAAGAAGGGATTTGGCTGAAAGGGCTGGTTAGTGATCTTGGTCTGCATCATGATCAGGCTACGGTGTATTGTGACAGTTTGAGCGCAATTTGTCTAGCCAAGGATCAAGTCCATCATGAGAGAACCAAGCATATTGACGTAAGGTATCATTTTCTGAGAAGTGAGAAGAGAATCAAGGTGAAGAAAGTAGGAACTGCTGATAATCCTGCTGATATGTTCACAAAGCCGGTTCCACAGAGCAAGTTTCAACACTGTTTGGACTTGCTCAACATCAGAAGCTGTTAATTGCCCTGCGGGGCAACTCTGAGGAAGAGGGGGAGGCCTGGCACTATCATAGTGCGTCTGAAGAATCTGTTCGGAGAATTCAAGTCAAGGTGGAGATTTGTTGAATGCCTTGAATCGGACCCGTTACAAACAGAAAGGACGGTATACAATGTTGTTGTATTGGGCCCTTAATTATCTGTCAATTCTGTATGTTGGGCCCAAGCCTGTTAGGGCATAGCTTAGCACTATATATAGACGCTATGGCAAACCCTATTCTGTAATTCTGTTTTTGCCTCTCCTTAATAAAACTGCTCTCCCTCTTCCCGTGGACGTAGCCAATTTATTGGTGAACCACGTAAATCTGTTGTCTTGTTTTTAGCGTTTATATTTTCTCGTATTATCTCGAATTCCGCATAACAAAGATAAGCATATATTGAGAGTTAGGCTTGTGTATCCTCATGTCACTTTCTACCTATCCTACCTCTAGTTTTTGCCTTTTTATCTAAAAAGAATTACTCCTTTGTTTCGATTTGTTTGTCTGATTTTAACTTGTAACGGAGCTTCAGAAAGTAAAGAAGACTTTTTGAATCTTAGAAATTAGAATGTACCAAAATACCCTGTAATTGTGTAGTCTTAAACATGTCATATGGAAAGTTCAAATTAAAAAGTTACTAAAAAGTGATAAAAAAAACATCCTCTTTTGAACGGATTAAAAAGAAAAGTAAAACTATGAAATCGAAACGGACGGAGCATTTCATTTTATTATATAGAAGGGGATAGTGACAATTGTATCTATACAATTCAGAACCCATAAACTTCAAATCTGACCCCGCTTCTGAGTCTCGCCATAGGATTATAAGCCTGGTGGTAGTTTTGGCCTGCTAACCTGAGTTCAGAACATTACTAAAGGAAGTTTGAGTTGCATCTCACTTCCAGAGAGTGATTTTCAACTTTCAAGAGACACTCAAGAAAGCTACTATAAATTCTCACACTCTCCTGATTCATCAGGCTAAGTGAAGAGCAAAATTTGTATCACTCAATGGCTACTCAAAAATCTCAACTTCACTTTGTTCTTGTACCCTTAATGTCCCCTGGCCATCTCATCCCTATGGTGGACTTAGCTAAATTGTTAGCACAGCATGGTGTAATTGTTTCGATAATCTCTACACCCCTTAACACTATCAGATTCAAATCAGGTATTGATTCCTCTATCAAATCAGGCCTTCAGATTAGAGTACATGAACTCAAATTTCCAGCACTACAAGTTGGCTTGCCTGAGGGATGTGAGAACATGGATTCCTTACCTTCACGCGATTCGATCAGGGATTTCTTTCTTGCTGCTAGCATGTTGCAAAAGCCATTTGAAGAATTGTTCAGTGATCTTAAGCCTAGTCCTTGTTGCATAATATCAGGGAAAAACATGGCGTGGACTGTTGATAGTGCGCGTAAGTTTAGAGTTCCTAGGATTTTCTTTGATGGTATGGGCTGTTTTTCTGCTACATGCACACAGAAGTTACAGAGTTCCAAAGTTCATGAGAATGTGTCAAAGTTTGAGTCTTTTGTTGTACCAGGTTTGCCTCATAGAATTGAGCTGACTAAAGCACAGTTGCCTGAAAATCTGAATCCAGGTTCACCTGATTTAGTCGATGTTCGCAACAAGATGGTTGCTGCTGAATCCATCTCAGATGGGATTATTGTCAATACATTTGAGGAACTGGAACTTGAATATGTTAAAGAATTCAAGAAGATAAAAAGTGGGAAAGTCTGGTGCATTGGCCCTGTCTCAACTTGCAACAAATCGGAATCCGAAAAGGCTGCAAGAGGCAAAAATGTGTCTTTAGAACAGAACCAATGCATAAAGTGGCTTGACTTGCAAGAACCAAACTCTGTGGTTTATGCAAGTCTTGGTAGCATATGTGGCCTAACATGTTCACAGCTTGTGGAACTTGGGTTAGGCTTAGAAGCATCAAACAGGCCATTCTTATGGGTACTAAGAGGAGGAGAGAAATCAAAAGAGTTAGAGAAATGGATTGAAGAAGAAAAATTTGAAGAGAGGATTAAAGGAAGAGGCTTTTTAATAAAAGGCTGGTCACCTCAAATTCTTGTCTTGTCTCATCCATCTGTAGGCGCTTTTTTAACGCACTGTGGATGGAATTCGACTCTAGAAGGGTGCTGTTCTGGTTTACCTATAATTACTTGTCCATTGTTTGCTGAACAGTTTATTAATGAGAAATTGATCACACAAGTGTTAGGCACTGGTGTCAGTGTGGGAGTCAAGGCTGCTGTTACATGGGGAATGGAAGAAAAATCAGGACTAGTTATGAAGCGCGAAGACGTAAAGAAAGCCATTGAGACAATCTTCATCGAGGGTGTAGAAGGAGAAGATCGACGTAGAAAAGCAAAAGTGATCGCTAAAATGGCGAAGAGTGCATTAGAGGAAGGTGGCTCATCTTACATAAACATAGAGACTTTGATTCATGATATTATGCAACAGAGTTTGAGCAGTGTTGAAGCAGGTTCTTGATAATAAAAGTAAACATTTTTTTTCAGAATTATATAGTCATGTATAAATAAATTGTGATTTGTGTCATTTAGGAATATAATTTTCTGTGTGTGTGTGTGTGTTTTTTTGTCTCAATTTGTCTGTTCAAGTGTAAAAATTTGAGTTGCTTTAACAGTAAAAGTCTATTATTATAGTTAGCTATACTCTTTCTCTAGCCAAATGTATGATTCCCCCTATTTTTGCCTTCTTATGAATGTGTTGCACCCCACATTTATGATTGAGGGACTATATGGACATTTTACGAATTCGATCTTCTTTCGTAATCTAGAAAGTGCAGCAGTATTGTGAAAGTTTAGATAGTCAACCATCTGAGTTATTAAAATTCTCGTATCTTTTGTCCTTGTAATTCGTGGACATGTAGTTATAAGTGGTAACTGTCTTAGAAAACAGAAATTAGAATCAAATCTCGAAAACTATGATGTCATAAACGAAACCCAACACCAAAAGAAAAGTAGTAAAAGTTACACCTCAAAAAATTACGACAGACTTTAGAAATCGATCATCAAACAAAAATAATAAATATCAACTATTTATTTTAAATCTACCCTCAAACACTAAGGACCCTTTTCGTTATTTTATCAAGATTCTACTATACTAGATCTTTCTCCACTTGCTGTTCTCAGAGTCAAATCAAATTAAATATTTTTGAAATGGAGGGATTATAATACATTATAATAATACGACAAGTTGCTATCTTATTATTTTAAAAAAATACAAAACAGTGGTTTAAAAATTTATTGCAAAAGATGCAGATCCACAAATATTTAATTTAATAAGTTTTTATCAATAAATGACCGACAAATAAATTATTAATTTAAAATGATAAGATTTTTCGTCCCTTTATTATCGGTAAGTTTTGATTTTAATATTTATGATATATAATTCAATATATGTATATTTATATATATTCTTTACTTTGATTTCTAGAAGACTCTTTTGGAATTTTCAATTTGAAGAGACATTAGGCCTCATATCAAATAAAAATAAATGGTAGGTGATTTTGTTTTTCCACATTCGCTTAAGTACTTTATGATAAAATTAGTTAATATGCGTGTTGATAGAAGGTACTAAGTATTTAATAAAATAGTTAATGAGTGTAAATGGAGCGGAGCTAGAGAAAGTTAGAAAATCGATCAGTTGAATATCTTTCGTTTTTCATTATATGTATGTTGTCTCTCACATTAATAGTGAATGAGGCGAATTTATCTTGTTATATGATTTTGTATAATTTTCATTTAACTTCTATTTATAAGTTATTTTTTAAGGTAGAGTTGACTAATTCAAAGTCCAATTTCTTATGATGATACTGAAGTTGGGCTCGTCACTAAGTTTTAGTTTACTCGATAATTTCGAATAATCATCATTTCATAAACTAGTTTTTGAGCTAATTAGCTAGACTCATTTTTTTATTTTCTTGTCAATATATAAAGTCTAAGTTATTTTTCATGTATAATAAATTAATAATAGATGTCGATACCCTTTTATATTTATCTTCTTTTATTTACTTTTTGATATTTTAATTAAATCGTAAAAGTTAATCTAAAATTTTATACCGAAATAACCCCTAACCACCAACCATATTACACTCCCAACAACTTCACCACGAACCACAAAAAAAGTAGTTTAATTTGGAACTATTTAGAACCAAATTAACCATACAAAATTGGTTAATCCACTACTTTAAAGCTTTATCCATACAAATTAAAACAAAGCTTGATGAGTATACACAAGAAATTTAGATTTGTTTACACATTAATGTGAAAACTAAAACACAAACTAATTGTCCAAATTAACTAAAACACAAAATGGACAAATTTTTAGAGCTAAAAAGAGCAGTAGAAACAGTAGAAATTGTGGACACTCATGCACATAACATTGTGGCATTGGACTCTAATCTCCCTTTTATTAGCTGTTTTTCTGAAGCCAAAGAAGAAGATGAAACCATTGATTTCAAGGTTTATTTTTCATCTTATTATATACCTCTAGGAAAATTCGATTTTATGATCGTTACAAATGTTTTACGAAAATTCAGTAAAAAAGTAACTAGTGGCGAAAGTAGAATTTTTTACGAATGGAAGTTCATAGTCGATTATACGAACCCTTTTCGCTTTGTTGGTCATAGAACATGGTCAAAATCACATCTGAAGTATTATTATTTTTGGCTAGTCTCATATCTAAATTACTAGTTGTTTCGCATTTCCTATCTGAACTCTTATCAATTAATTATCAAATTAACTAGATCAAATATTTGAATCTAATTGCCAAAAGACGCGTGACAACTTACTTTGATCATAATATTTTGTCCATATGACAACTGACTCGTTAATTTTGACGTGTGCTTTAATAAATAATTGGCTATAGTTCATATAGAAAATCACAAAAAAGTAATACTTCCGGAATATTTTTATCATTATCTTTTTTTCTTTAAGTTTCCAATTAATTGTCTTGATTATCTACTTGGATTGTCATTATGCATGATTAAATATGACTTCAGCGGTGTTTTGATAAATAATTAGTAATAAATCAAATAGTAAACACAAATATGTTTGAAAATGTGAATTTTTTTGTTACCATTAATTAACTCATTTTTGAAGTTATAGAACATCATTTTCTTACTCAGAGCGCGTCTAAAAATTAAAGTTTATATGTTTTGAATTATAGTCCTTTGAGAATATTGGGTTTTAAATTTGTAACTTACCTATTGTATAAATATTTTTGTAGAATCCAACAAATTTGTGCAAAGTTTCTTTACCAATAATCAAAATCCCTAAAGAGGAGAGGAGCTCAATTGTGGAGATTTCAATGGTATACAAGGATCCCTCTTATACCATATTGACATTAATTGTGTCAGTTGGACGCTCCAACTTCTTATAAAATAATCATCTCGACAGCTTTAATTTATGTGTTACATTAGTGTCAGACGAGATGTCTAGATGAGCATTCTTAAAACTTAGAGTATTAAGTTGTCAAAATCGAGGTACATGTTCATGTATAGACCTTCCAACATTTATGTGTCACGTCAGTACCAGGTGTGCACGAGACACATTTGAGGACTAATTGTTCTAGATGTACACTCTCTAAAGTTAGAGTGTTAAGTTGTCAGTTGACGTGAAGTTAAGGTGTCTATCTATGTATTTACCTCCTCGCTTCCTTTTTAGGGAGTGTGATTATGATTTCAATATGTTAAGCTCCATGAATGTGTCTACATTTTTAGTGTATATGTGACAAATACAATTTTACATGAAAGTTTCACTATGACAATTGCTAGTTATTAGACAATCCTGTCATTTCATTTTATAATTGTTTATGTGGCTTTGTGTTAGTTTGTATCAATGATTATATTGCGATCTTCGTTTCTTTCAGAGAAGTTTGAATGAAATTGCTGAACTATATGGCTCAAAGTTATCCGTGAATGCTGTTCAAGAATCTCGCCAACACCTTGGTTTGGAGTCGAGTGCTAATACTTGTTTCAAAGCTGCAAGAATTTCTTCCTTACTTATTGATGATGGACTTGATTTGGACAAAAAGCTTGACATCAAATGGCATGAACATTTTGCACCAAAAGTCGGTAGAATACTACGAATTGAGGATGTAGCTAAAAAGATTCTTGAGAAGGTAATATAATATATTCATTTTGTCTTGTTGTTTGTTCATATTAGTAGTCGTAGTATTGCTCTTGTAGTTTCTTGTTCTTCGATTTCTGTTACTATTTGTTGATTCCATGAACCTCAACTATTGGATGGTTTTGTTGTAGATTTTGTTCTGTTGCTGTCTGCTATTTTTGCTATTATCTGTTGTGTTTTATACTTCCGTTGCTTCTTTTTCTAGACTGTTTTTCCTTGAGTCGGGGGTCTATTGAATACAACCTCTACCTTTGAGGTGTAGGGGTAAGATTTGCGTACACTCTACCCTCCCAAACTCCACTTTGTGGACTACACTCGTATGTTGTTGTTGTTATTTTGAAGTGTACTGCATTTATTCAATATGCTTTGTGGAGTCATGATGACGGAGGTCAATGAGGCTCTTGTAAAGACGAAAAGTCGATATGTACTATTCCTTGAGAGTGAAAAAGAATTTATACAGTGTTGTTTATGATATCATGATCTATTTAAAGCTGTTGCATCAGATAAATCCCATATTGTTGGCATGCTATTATCTCCGGGATATTTTACCTTTGAGATGTTTTAATATCGTTATTGTTTCCTATTTTAGTGTAGGGTACCGATGGAACAAAGTGGACACTGGATTCATTCATGGAGAATTTCTCAAAGGAGTTGAAATCATATCCTTCGAATCAGTCAATAGATTCTATAATAGTATATAAATCATGTTTACTAGATGCATAACGAGTCATGTTCCAGAGTTTTTTTCCTGATCGTTACATACAGAAGCTGATAAAGTTACTGCCTTTAAAAGTATAGTTGCATATCGAACTGGCCTTGCAATTAATACAGACGTAACTGTAAAGGAAGCTGAGGGGGGGCTGAGTGAAGTTTTATGTGGTGAGTGTTGCAAGTATTTGATGTTGTAATGCACTATGACTGAACGCGTAATCCTGATAGTTAGTGTGTTTTCAGGTGGAAATGCTGTCCGAATCTCGAACAAAAGCTTCCTTGATTATATCTTCATGCATGCTTTGGTGGTGGCTCAAAGTTATGACTTGCCAATGCAGATAGACACAGGGTAATGTAAACAAATGTTGCATCTTATTTTTTTTAATTACGATTAGAAGTAAATAACAGATACATGCAATTTGCTTATCCGTCATTTCTAGTATTCCCCCTTCCTTAAAGGTGACATTGTTATAATATTCATTTCAGTTTTGGGGAAAAGGATTTGGATTTGAGGTTAGCGAATCCTCTTAATCTTCGAAATTTTCTTGAGGATAAGAGATTCACTAAGAACCGGTTAGTGCTTTTGCACGTGTCCTACCCGTTCTCAAAGGAAGCTTCATATCTGGCTTCTGTATACCCTCAAGTAAGATCTTTATCTGAAACTATTGACATGTATGTCTGATGTTATGACACTATTTGAAGACTTTTGCAGTGTATTTTACCTCGTGTCTCCCTAACTGGGCTAATCGCTGTTATTACAGGTCTATCTTGATTTTGGATTAGCGATTCCAAAACTTCGCTATCATAGGATGATATCCTCAGTGAAAGAACTCATGGATTTCGCACCAATAAATAAGGTTGTTCATGTTCTTAACGATACATTTCAAATATTAGCTGACCTTCTTGTTTAGTACCGATCTTTTCAATAGCGGATTGACATATTCTTCATTGGCTACTCTTTCGTAACCTTAGTACTTGCACCTCTTTTTTCCTATCTAATGTTTGGATATTAACAGGTTATGTTCAGCACCGATGGCTTCGCATTTGCTGAGAGCTTTTATTTAGGTCTGGCTTGAATTGTTCTTATCTTGTATCTTTGAAGCACCTATTGCTTTTCATAATATATTAAAAGATTTTGATTTAACCTATCTGAAATACAAATTTGTGCTAAAAAGTACGAACGATTTTAACAGAATGTAATGCCCTTGTTCCCCTTGAGTTACACTAGCTAAGTGAGTTACTCAGCTTGCATCTTCTTTCTAAATTTGATCGGTATAATCTGGAATCATTATCTATACAGGTGCAAGGATAGCGCGTGAGGTGGTATTCTCTGTTCTACGTGATGCATGTATAGATGGTGATCTTTCGATTCCAGAAGCTCTTGCAGTAGTTAAAGACATTTTTGCAGAAACTGCAAAGCAATTCTACAAGCTTGATGTTTCTTCAAGATATTCTGATGTAGAACCTCATCATTTATCAACTTCCTTCCAGAAGGAACAGAACGATTCCTTGACGGATGTTACACTTGTTCGCATTATGTGGCTAGATTTCTCCGGGCAACATAGATGTCGTGTAAGTTGTATCATATTTACGAATTCTTTAATGATATTCAAATTCTGTCAAAGTGGATAGATTTTTTTCATTTCCTGTGCATAATTTACAGGTTATTCCGCAACAACGGTTCAATAGTTCTGTGAGAAAGGATGGTTTAGGCTTATCTGTTGAATGTATGGGATTGACTTCAGTATGTGATGATTTAACAGATGATACTTGGCTTCCCGCTTCGGGGGAGGCCAGAACTGTTCCGGATTTATCAACCAAATGCAGAGTCCCCTGGTACTGCTTTGAAACCTATTCGTTAATGCTCGATATATTCCACTGTTTTTAGGTTATATATGCTATACGCTCTCTTTATATTTCCTCTGCCATGTCATATATGAGAAGATAAGGAAATACCCTCTTTAATTCCGCCCATGTTCAACAAATTTGAACAATATTGAACTTGAGCCGAGGGTCTTTTGAAATAGCCTCTTTATCTCCAGGAGGTAGTGATAAGGTCTGCGTACACTCTACCCTCTCTGGACCCACTTAGTGAGATTCCAGTGGGTATGTTGTTGTTGTTGTATTGAACTTCTTAAATTTGGTTTAATATCTAGTTAACCGAGCTAAAGGTAAGAAACGCATAAAGCTTTGATGCAAATCTGGAGAACTATACCTTTGTGCATATTCTGGACTATTTGGATAGAAACAAATAACGCGTGTTTTGATGAGCAAAAAGACCATGTTTCTAGAGTTGAAAAAAGGTGTTTACATAATTTGTTTTGTTGGTGTAAAAGTAGTTTCGTTGATAATATAGATCAATATGTGGACTTTTTGGAGTTGCTAGGAAGATGTTGTAATTGAATGCAACATGGTCTATAGAACATCAAATGTAGAATTCAAGCATCAGTGGCTGATTTCACGGCTCAAACTCGTATAGTGTTGAAATCATGTGGATAACGTAAACGGGAAGAAAAAAAGAATAATCATGTTTATGTGCATTTTTTTTTCCAGGGCAAAGCACCAGGAAATGGTTTTGACTGATATGTTAACTGAATCTGGCAAACCATGGCATTATTGTCCAAGAGACGTACTTCGCAGATTCTCTAAAATTCTCGAGGATGAATATGGCTTGGTATGTTTTATGATCTTTTTCCCAAGAATTGAAAACTTACTGATCTAACATATATCTACATTTTCAGGTCATGGATGTAGGTGTTGAAGTTGAATTTTACATTCTGAAGACTATTGTAGCGTATGTCAAGAAAATTTCCCGTAATATTTTGTTTAGGTGTTTCTCTTCTGTAATTCGTTGTTCTAACGATAAAATTACACAGGGATGATAAAGAGGTAATGCAATCATTAGACAGGACCCCTTACTGTTCTACAGCAGCAATTGATGCTGCATCCTCAGTACTTAACGAGATTGTTGCTTGTCTGCAGTCGTTGAATATTACGATTGAACAAGTAAGATTCCATTTCCTTAAAACATTTGCTTTGAAATTTGACGTCTCTCAATTGGTAGTATGCAGTACTGCAGCTACTCGGTAATTTTAGTATGCGTTTGCTCTGTTAGTACTAGAGCGCCTATCTGATCGTAAAGCTCACTAAGGGATCCATGCAACATTCTTAACTACCTTCTAAAACTATCCTTAACTACTTTTCGATTCGACAAAATCAGCTTCCTTTGATGTTGTTGCCTTTAAATATATGCAGATACATTCGGAATCTGGGAAAGGTCAGTTTGAAATTGTTCTGGGATACACAGATGCGATTACACAAGCTGACAACTTAGTTTATACACATGAAATCATTAAAGGAATTGCAAGGAAACATGGCCTATTGGCAACTTTTATGCCCAAGTAAGTAGCAGATTTTCCCTCAATTTAGTTTTGGTGCAATTTTCTATATTACTTGTTCATCTCGATATGCTTTTGCTTCGTTTATATATGTCATTCCTTTTAAAAACATGCATATGAAGTGATCATCACTCGTACTTCCATCGTCCATTCTGTAGTATTGGTCTAGTTTGAGCTCAAGTTATAGTTGATGAACTGTTGTTTCGTTTACTTCATTGACTTGACGTAAATGTGGTAACCTGGTGAAAATGTCACTGTTGTAGAATCAATAAACTCTTTATCATAACCAATTGAAGGATATACGTTGGTGTAACGGCTAACACAATTCTGCAATCTCTCGTCCATTTTTTGTCTAGGTATTCTCCGGATAGTAGTTGGCCGTATAGAGAGGATCAATCTGTACATGATGTTGGCAGTGGATCACATGTACACATCAGTTTGTCCAAGAATGGAGAAAATGTTTTTACAGCATCTACTGATTACAATCGATATGGAATGTCCAAGTTTGGTGAATCATTCATGGCCGGAGTGTTAAGTCATGTTCGTTCCATATGTGTCTTCAGTTGCCCACTTCCTATTAGGTATGAGATTTTCTATCAACTCCCAGTGTCACCATAACGACTAGTCCTTTGCAGATTCTTTTAGTATAATTAATAGTAAAAACTTTTCCTCGCGTGCTTTCAGTTATGAACGTTTTCAAACTAAGTCGTGGAATGCATTATTCCTCTGTTGGGGGCCAGAAACCAAAGAGTTAACAATGAGAACATGTAGCCCTCCTGGAATGAACGGCGCTGTTACCAATTTTGAATTGAGAACGTTTGATGGATGTGCAAATCCACCTTTGGGTTTTGCTGCTTTATTAGTTGCTGGGATTGATGGATTGCGGAATAATCTAAAAATTGCAGACCCTGCAGGTACGTTTTAGAAATGCAAACGAAATGTGACATTCTTTTTGAAACAGACTAATAAGAAAAGTGTACTGTACTGTACTGTACTGTACTGAGAATGGCCTCGATCTTTAACTGTTATTTATTTTTTTCTCTTTCTGCAACAGAGCCAGAAGATTATGATCTGTTTGATTACAATGACGAGAACGAAGATACAAGATTACCTACATCACTTAGTTGCTCGATAATACATATATTTTCAGATGAATGGTTTTTGGAAACTATGGGTGAAAATTTTTTGAAAGCCAGAAGAGGAGTATGTGGGGTAAGTTTTCAAATTTTGCCTCTTTTTTTCCGTATGTTTGAACTTTAGTCATATGTAATATTAAACATCCCACGTTAAATATATAGCGATGGATAAAATAGGATACCACATGAAATTTTTACGAAAGTATTTTCGTATTTTACTCATGATAATTTCTTGTGTTGCAGGATGAGATCAAGTATTACTGTGAATGTGGAAAGGATCCTTATTCAGAGGTTATGTTCAAGTATTAGGTTGATTAAATGAAATGTATCTGTGAGATTATCAAGATGATCTTATAACATTGTTAATTATCACATTTGAACTAATTTTGATGCTTTTGTTTCATCTAATTATGCACTTGTTTTTATAGAACATGTTATTAATTGATCTTCTATTTTTGGTGGGATCAAATTGTGAGTTCTTTGGGATTTTACTCATATTAGACATTTGAGCTAACCACCACCAAATAAACATGGTGCAACGAATGAGACTGCTTATCTATTAATCAGAGTTTTTAGGTTTCAAGCTTTGTGCATGAAAAAATTCTTAATAGAGAGCGTTTTCTCACAAGTAGGGACCTACGCATGTGAATCTGAATTTAATCGGACTCCAATATAGATAATGAACGCCGATTGAAAATTCAATAAAAATTGATTTGAATAAAATATCTACGAACAATTATAATATGAGTAAAAGAAAATAATCATACAAAGATTGTTGGAAGGTATTTGAAAATCAATTTTTTAAGTCTCAATTTAGGTGACACACCAAGTCAAAATGTCATAAAGTAAATTTGGTTGTGATACATCTATTTGATAGGATTAGGTTAAACTTAGTTGCAACTTGTAGGTTATTGTTTATTTTTTCAATTTACAGAAGGTTAGGCAAATTTCCTATTTTTTTTTGTGTTCGATATTAATATTAAAATTAAATTAAATTTAAATTTATATGTTTTTATTACCTAATATATAATAGCAAATTAATAACCTAAAATAAATAAAGTAGTTAGGATTTGATTTAATTGTGCTCCATAGCAAACGTTTGCAAAAAATTGTCAGGCGCCTCTCTCCCAAATATCTCGCTCGCCACTCTCCTCCAATCTCTCGCTCGCTTCCTCACTTTTTATACAAACACAAGCGTATAAAAATTGTTTCTAATTGTATAAAGCAGAGAAAATTGTATAAATATATATATTTTTGTTCCCCTCTCTCCCCTCTTCCAGATCTCGCTCGCCACTCTCCCAAATCTCGCTCGCCAACCTCGCCTTTTTCACTTATACAAACAGAAGCGAAATGTATAAATTGTGTTTCTGTTTGTATAAAGTGTGAGAAAATTGTATATACACATGCAAGGAAATATATTTTCGTCCTATACACTTATAATTATATAATAAAAATACTCCCCTGCCCAGTTTCTTTTGCCTTTCTCTCTTTCTCGTTTTATACAATTTTCAAATTGTATCTAATTTCTCTCTTTCTCGTTTTATACAATTTGATTCAATTGTATATTCCTTGTCAAGTCTCTTTTGTCTTTCTCTCTTTCTCATTTTATACAAATTCAAATTGTATATAATCGTTCTATACACTTATAATAATACAATTCGTTCTATACACTTATAATAATACAATTCGTTTTATACACTTCGTTTTTAAACAGTTCTCTGCCCAAGTATCTTTCTCTTTCTTATTTTGTACACTTCGTTTTATACAATTTGGTTCAACTGTATATGTATAGCGAATTATACAGTTTCTATATTTGCTATGGAGCGTAATTATACAAACTTTGTTATAGCATACAAATATAAATTTTTTATTTGCTATATGTGAAAGTTACTCCAAAAATAACTCCATATTTAAATAGGATACAATAGTGTTAGGAAGAAAACAAAATAATAGATGAAGTCAAATATTGACGTGATTGTTTAAATGCTTAATATATTTCGCTAGTCAAATAAAATCACAGCATGAGTCATATATGTTGACTATTTAATTTAATACTATTTACACTCTTCAATTGTATTAATTTATTAAGTAGTCGCACTTTTGAATTTTTTTCGAAATATTTAAAAATAATACTCCCTTTATTTCATTTATATTTTACATTTGTTCACTTGATACCTGCGTATCTATTTAGGGAATTTGAATTTACTTATTTTAATTATAAAATAAAAAACAATCATCCTTCATTTGTCAAAGAAATAACCTAAATGGAAATAAAAATATATTTCTTAAGTTTTATATTAGTTATCACACTCTCTGTCGCACATTATTAAAAAAAATTATAAATAAAAAAATATTTTTACTAACTTATTCTTAATTGATTATTTTAGAATATAATTAATTTTATCTTGAATTGACAAAATTCATAAATACTATAAGACAAACACTTTTTATTAATAACCGATTTTTTGAAATGCAATGACCCATCAATCACATACAAAAAGGAAAAAATTATTGAAATGCAGGTTCTATGTTTTTTCTTATTTCTGATAACATCTTTTATTTTTAAAAATTTCTAAAATCTTTTATTTTTAATGTATTTGAGCTAGTATTTAATGTATTCGAGCTACATATTATATATCTAATTTATTTTATATTATATTTGAGCTACATATTATGTATCCGAGCTAGTTTTTAATATATCCAAATTACATATTATATATTCAATTTATGTTATAACGTATCCCAAATAATATATCCAATTTGTATTACTTTTTAAGAGATTAATGTAAATATAAACTAAAAAGAAATATATTATAATTTCATATCAAAACTACGTGCATACTTAAAATTTATAAAAAGAAAATTATAAATTGCCTTACGCATACTCTTGCATGAACTTAATCAAAAAATTATTTGAAAGATCCTATTCAATCAACTCAATAATACTTAAATATTTTTTATTTTTGGAAATAGTGAATCTCACGTGGTTAATACTTAATCTCACCCATTATTAGAAAAAGATTATGTAAATGGTGCGATATTCGAAGGACAATCGGAACGATACTTCTCCGTCAATTTTTAATTATCATAAAATTTATTTTAAAATTTAACAAAAAAATATATCATATTATAAATAAATAATGATAATTTATGATAATTTTTAAATTTATATAATTTAGATCAAATTGTTTTCAAAAAACAATCGACAGACTGCACAAAAAGCCAACTTTCCAAAAAAAAAAAAAATTGTTATTTCATTCCATTAAAGTCCAAAATTTTGAGTCAGTAAAGCTGAAGAAGAGGAAAAAAAACGAAAATGGAGAAATTTGCAGAGCTGAAAAAAATAGCAGAATCAGTAGAAATAGTGGATGCTCATGCCCATAACATAGTGGCTATTGATTCGAAGGTACCTTTTCTCAACTGTTTCTCTGAAGCCGCCGGCGATGCCTTATCCGACGTACCACATACCATCAACTTCAAGGTAACTTTTTTTCTTTTATCCTATCCCAGTAAAAGATATTTTATTTTTGTAGTTAATAAGAGTTTGGCCATGGATTTCAATTTTGAACTTTTCAAATTTTGTATTTTTGATGGAGTTGGAAAGCTTTTTTTGGATTTTCATGGCCAAAAGTTCATTTTCAAATAAAGTGAAAAATTATATTTTGAAGAAAAGTGAACGCTCTTTAGTTTCGATTTTTTTCACTTATTTTGACTTTGGTACGTTTTCTGAAAAATGATAAAATTTGTGCTTTTAAATTAAAAAAAATATGTTATTTAAAGATATATACTAAAATGTCTTCAATTTTGTGGTAGGATGTGTAGCGTGAAAAAGGTGAAATTATAGAGTATCTAAAAAGGAAATGTGTGATTTTGTTCTAAACAGACTAAAAAGAAAGTTGATTAATTTTTTCTGTTTAAACAGATAAATTTACTCCGTCCATTCTAATCTAAGTGTTAAAACAAAGTAGGATTTCAAAATCTTATAGTCTTAAAATTTGAACATGTGTTTATTAGTACTTTAAATTTTATAGTCTTAAATTCGTAAAATATTAAATTGAAAATTTTACTTTACCAAAAAAATACTCTTTTTGATAATATGATAAAAAGAAAGTAGATATTTCGATTAGGACGGAGAGAGTATTTAATGGATGTTAAAAATGGGTTCTAATCCGTCCGCTTCACTCTGTCATAGTCAGAATTTACGAGAGAGGGAAAAGGAACATTTGAGTTTTGACACCTTTTAAGCCAATAAATGTCGTATTCGTGTCGAATTCTAAAAAATACACTATTTTTGGCAATTTTAAATGCTTTCATTGACATTTTTGAATAGTCCTAGCAATATAAGGCAATAGTAGTTGTCCAGGGTAAAATGGGAATATTTTTTCAAAGAGCTTTTGAATTTTGGGAGAAGGTGATAATTCTTTTTGAGTTGACCAAAAAAGGAAAGAGTGTAACTGGAGAGAGAGAGCAGTGACTGTTTTTGTGTTGAGCAGAAAAACAAAAGGAATGTTTTTGTGCTTTATTATAGTTAGAGCTGGAGGAATATTTCTTGTTTTGCAGAAAAGATTATATTTTTTTTGTGTAAATCGAAATGTGAAGGTGTTACTTTGAACTTATTTGAAGGGCCAAACATTTGAACATGCCTTAAAGCAACAATCTCTTAGGTTGTGGCCTATGTGAGTTGGATCACTTAGCCACGTTTCATGATTAGAAAAATGAGCACAGTGGGAATATATGCCGTTCAGCCAAAGAAACATGATTGATAATTGGCCAAAATGTGCACTAACATTATCTGCTAATGGTTGATAAAGAAACTAGTTGGTCCTGGTGTATTGAATGCTTCTGCAAGTACTATTTAATGATTTTCTGAACAATGACAGATAATTTGCCTGGTTCTCCATTATTGAGATGGGATCTTGATTTATAAGTTATGGCCATCTCATTTATTGTGATATTGGTTCTGCACTCTGCAGCATACATTGCAGAGAAGAGCTAAAAGGGCCCTATGGAGAATGTGGCATCTTTTGCTTAAACTAGTTGACCAAAGTGTAGACATTTCTTATTTGTTATTCCCTCCGTTCCATTTGAAGTGTCTTAGTTTGACTGGGCACAAAGTTCAAGAAATAAACGGTGACTTTTGAGTTTTGTCTAAAATAAAAGATGTGTGTAGTCTCTTAAATCTTGTAGTCTTAAACTTGCCATGTAGAATGTTGGAATTGAAAAACTTACTAAAGATAGAAAGAGACTCTTTTTGGGACAAATAAAAAAGGAATATCAGAAGCATAAATTGCATTTCTTGTTTCATGTTGAACAAAATCTAGATGCCTAATCGATTTTTTCATCCCTCATTAGTGTGGAGTATTTATCTAAGGAATGAATCCACAGCAGTTTCCAGGTCAAGTTGCAGAATAGTGGAATTTTAGTTGGTTACCTGAACTTTTACCTTGTTCTCCACCTTGTAATCGCCTCTCAGTTTCCCCTTATCTTCTTTAAAAAATAAAGCACTGCAGCATATATGTACACTCGCGCAATCATTCACAAGCCAACCAGAAATGAACTCTAGATCTTAAATGCTGTTGCTTAACAAATTCAATTTCTTAAAGCTCCAAGTAGTCACTTGTGGTTGAAACTTTTAATTTGCTGCTGACTTCACAAATCTGCGAAGTTTTACAAAAAATACTCCTAGTACAGGAAAATCCCAGACGCCATAATTTTATCAGTAAATTGTAAGATATTAAAAACTGAATAAGAATCTAAAGAGAGTGCTCCAAACTTCACACATTTTTATGGTTGCTTTTCCTTTTGATGTTTATGGACTGCGTGAAGATCATTCCACGTTTAGACAATAGAAATAGAATGACATTTCTCTCTATTCATCAAGTAGAAAATAGTTTTAAGGCAGTGTTGTCAAGGCCAATAAATTAGCTATATCCTTGTTTTACTTGAGCTTTTTGACTAAGAATTGGAGGTAGCTTGATCCCTCACTTTTTCAAGGAACAATTATCTTAATTTTGTATCTTTCCATTTCGTAAATGTGGTATAAGTCTTTGTTTCTATGCTGTAATTTCATCCTGCATCCTTTCATGGGGAGCGGGATTGTGTTTTCAATCCATTAAGCTCAATGATGTGTCTGCATTTTAGTGCATCTAGGATGAAAGGTCTTAAATTAACGTTTTACCATAAGAATTGCTCATTATTTTCAGATTGTGATTACTTTCATAGTTTCTGGCCAAGGACGTGCGCAAAGGTCTTCCTGACGTAATCTTTTTACTTATTTATGTGGCATATTATTAGGTTGTCATTCATGATTCTAGTTAATAGAATTTTTTTTGCTCTTTTTCAATTCATCTTACATCACCGTTTCCTCTTTCAGAGAAGCCTGAAAGAAATCGCGGGAATATATGGCTCAAGCTTATCGTTGCATGCTGTTCAAGAATCTCGCCAGCGCTTGGGGTTGGAGTCTAGCACTGCTGTTTGCTTCAAAGCTGCAAAAATTTCTGTCTTACTTATTGATGATGGAATTGAGTTGGACAAAAGATTTGACATCAAATGGCATAGAAATTTTGTACCAACAGTTGGTAGAATACTCCGAGTTGAGCGTGTAGCTGAAAAGATTCTTGAGAAGGCAATACTATAATCATTTATGCTGTATACTGCTATTTACTCAAATGTGTTTGTGGATTTACGGGGTAAAATGGATAAACACTATGCTTTGGTAATTGAAACGTGGTATTCGGTTGAATCATAACTATTCTAGTGTTGTTTGAGTCTTCTTTCACCAGTTAGTGCCTCTCAGATTAGTAGACCCTGAGATAATGCGCATAAGAAGAGAGGCAAAACAGGAGCTATAAAGGAAAATATATAAAAATCAGTGACTTAGTATCAGAAATGAGTGACTTTGATTTACTTTCTTAGAACAATGTCATTGCTTGACTTGAATTTTGAGCTTTTAGAAAAGAACCTGACTTTGTAGGATTCATACATATATAAGGAGCTAGTATATGATATCATTTAATGTAACCGTGTTGCTGTTGCTGCTGTTCATTGCTGAGTTCTTATACTGTGTTAAAATATTGATAGCTCTTTTGCATTTATTTACTATGAAGTGGAGGCAATACGAGCCCGAATTGTTCTTCTTCATTGTCTTTAACTGTTGATAATCAGTGACACAACCAGAGGCAGCGAACTCATTTTTTCTCATACTATCATCTCTGGAATATATCTTCTACCCCTGTTAAATTTGCTTATCTTTTTCTCCTTTCCTATGCTATTCTATTATAGGGTTCAAATGGAACATGGACATTGGGATCATTCATGGAGATTTTCACCGAGGAGTTGAAGTCATATCCTTTATTATCTGTCTATATATTTTGGAATATTGTAACTAAAAATTTTCTTGCTGCTAACAAATTGTGGTTCCAAATGCTTTTCCTGATCTTTTTATACAGTAGCAGATGAAGTTCTTGCATTTAAAAGTATAGTAGCATATCGCAGCGGGCTTGCAATTAATACGGAAGTTACTGAAAAGGAGGCTGAGGAGGGCCTTAATGATGTTTTATGTGGTGAGTGTTGTGAGATGTGAGGTTGTAATGCACCAAAATTGAGCATGTGATTCTGATAGTTTATGTGCTTCCAGCTGGGCATCCCATCCGAATCTCAAACAAGAGCTTCATTGATTATGTCTTTCTGCATGCTTTGAAGGTGGCTCAAAGTTATGACTTGCCAATGCAAATACACACCGGGTAACAAAAGGATTGTCTTTCAAATAGATAGCTTGATCTCATTTTTCTTTCTAGCTATTCTAGTTTCAATTAAGTCAACCACTTTTGAGCCTTTTGCTGCTGGCATGATATTCTTGTTTGTCAAAAATTACAACTTAAATGTGAGATGCATGCAAAAAGAATTTCTTTTTGTAAATCCTCCAGTTATTATAAGTAACATTGTTTTATTTCTTCTTTTCAGTTTTGGGGACAAGGATTTGGATCTAAGGCTTGCTAATCCCCTTCATCTTCGAAATCTTCTTGATGATAAGAGATTCATGAAGAATCGGTTGGTGCTTTTACATGCGTCCTATCCATTCTCAAAGGAAGCTTCTTACCTGGCTTCTGTGTACCCCCAAGTGAGAGTTTGTTCTACACCTTAAATTATCAACATGTAGATCTCATGTATAAGTACAACTTTTTCTTGGAATTCTGTATCACCTTGGTATCTCTAACAGGGAAAATGTCTTCTGCTTCAGGTCTATCTTGATTTTGGGCTAGCGATTCCTAAACTTAGCTTCCATGGGATGGTATCCTCCGTGAAAGAACTCTTGGAGCTTGCCCCAATGAATAAGGTTGTCCAAATTATATACTGAAGTGCCTAATAATAATTTTTCTAGTTCAGGCTGCAGGTTTCTATATTCTTAGGTTGATTACTCTTTCAGAGACTCAATAATTGCTCCATTTGAAGAGTGAACATTTTCCTATCTGATGTTTGGATATTGACAGATTATGTTCAGCACTGATGGCTATGCATTTGCTGAAACCTTTTATTTAGGTTTGTCCTGGATTCTTTTTTCATCTCGTATCATTAGCGCATGACATGACCAGCTTTTTGAACCTTCTATTTCCTTTCAAAAGATAATAGAAAGTTTAGTTTCAGCTCATCCTAAACACCTGTTAAATCTGGCCTGCTAAAAAGTACAAACAATTCTTGCTGAATGTCACGTCCTCGCAGCACACTTCACTCTCGTTGGAGTTTGACCATTATAGGATACACGTTTTTTTGTGCAGTCAATGTATTGTCCTTACTGATGCTTGATTCCCCTATATATGCCCTTTGCTCATTATGAATGATCGGCATGTCCATTTCCTAACAGCCTAGCAGGATGATTTCACGCCTTGGAAATTTGAATTGATTTCATCAAACAATTTATCAATACTTAATAGAAATGAAAAATCTTGCTTGATGAGGTGGACCACAAAAAAACCTGCGGCACATTTATCACTTCAATCAAGGGAGATTCTGTAAGGAAGAAAGAAGCGGTTATTGTCAGATAATAATACAGGTGGACTCAAATTCTCTTGCAGGTGCAAAGAAAGCTCGTGAAGTAGTATTCTCTGTTCTACGTGATGCATGTGTTGATGGTGATCTTTCAATTCCAGAAGCTATTGAAGCTGTTAAAGATGTCTTTGCAGAAAACGCAAAGCGATTCTACAAGCTTGATGTTTCTTCAAGATATTCTGATGTAAAACCTCCTTTATTATCTTCCTTCCAAGCGGAAGAGTTACATGAATCATCAAAGGATGTCACCTTTGTTCGCATTATTTGGATAGATGCTTCTGGCCAGCATAGATGCCGTGTAAGTTTGCCTTGTCCATTTATGTTACTGCTTTTCCCTTAAGATTATGAAGTATTATGTGATATGCTTTTCGATGCTTGTGACCACCCAAATCTTTGTCCCACTTTGAGAAAATGCAAAGGAGTTCGATTTTTGAATAACAAATGGAATTAAGCACAATCTGAGAAGGATCCTAGTCTTCAATTGGACCAAAGATTTCAGACATACTGGGTAGAGAATTTCTCGAGAAAGTGAAATGTTGTAATTATCAAATAAAATCATTATTTGGTTGAAGCATACTGTCTCTAATGGTGGTTTGTAGAGTTGCTATTACATAGTTCGAATTGTCTTCTTGGCTATGATAATCTGAATTTGATACCAAATCTCCATAATTGTATCTGCTGTTTTATTTAGGTCAAGTACAGCAAGCTCATGCTTACTTTTCAGGCTTTTCAATTACCTTCAGTACATGATATTGGGATGTTTTTCGAGTTTCTATGCTTTAGTCAAAAGTGGATTTGAATTTGTTCATGTCTTGTACACAGGTTGTTCCACAACAACGCTTCTATAGCTCTGTGCAAAAGCACGGTGTAGGCTTAACTTGTGCATGTATGGGAATGAGTTCAGCATCTGATGGTCCTGCAGTGGATACTAATCTCTCCGCCTCGGGAGAGACCAGAATCGTTCCTGATTTATCTACCAAATGCAGACTCCCGTGGTACTGCTTAACATTTAAAACTGTTTGAAAGATACACTCTTTTTCTTATCTTTTTGAATTTTAAGCTTTATTAGCCTCCGAATGCTTTGGATTATCTTCATGAATTTCCTTTGACATGTCATAAATGTTAAGATCAGAGAAGACCCTCTTTCACTCATTCAAATTCTTAGCTATGGAGATTTTGTCAACTGTGTTCTAATTGGTTTGTAGAAACAATATAGAATCTTTCTGATTTTGTCGAATGTCTAGTTAACCAGATGCAAAGGGCAGAACTCCAATTTCTGCACTTGCAAATCACCAAATAAGGTATGAAGTATGTTTTATTATAGATGAAAAAAGGGTATGAGGTCAGTTACCTGGCCACTTACAGTAGAAGCTCAATATAATGGAGTGAAGTCTAATAGTATTTGAGAGAACATGATCAAATATATTATCAGCTCTGATTTTTGGATTCGGTTCTTCCGAAGTGTAAATGTTTTCGATAATTCAAGGTTCCATATATCAGTTATTTTGCAGCCTCACCACTCCCTCCTTGTCCAATTTATGTGTTGTGATGTCATCAGACTCAATCGTGTAAAGCTTTCAATGCAGGTTGTAATATTGATGCAATTCTTCCATGATATCATGTCATATATTTTGTGAACATGTAGGAAACAGATAGAAGATCAAAGTACAATTATGTTTTTAAAAAATTTCACACGTTGATGTCCAACTATTTCATTTTTCTATTTATGGACCTTGGCATGGAAATTATCTTCTCAAGTTTGGTTCTAACATGGTTTGATTTTAGTGTTCTCTAATCAAGTTTAATGTGTATCTTTTGATCCAGGAATAAACAACAAGAAATGGTTTTGGCTGACATGTACATTGAGCCTGGTAAAGTTTGGGAATATTGTCCGCGAGAAGCATTGCGCCGAGTCTCTAAAGTTTTAAAAGATGAATTTGACTTGGTATGTTCAATATTTTTTGTGCAACATCAAAAAAATCATATTTATCTAATTTATATCTACATGTTCAGGTGGTGAATGCAGGCTTTGAAAATGAATTTTATCTTTTGAAGAGTATACTGAGGTATGTCAGTCAAGTTTCCCATAATATTGTGTCTTAGAGTTTCTTTTGTATTATTGTGAGTTAGTCAGTTGAGTTTTCCCGTAATAGTTGGATGTTGGATTTTCTCTTCCATGATATGTGATATGTGTGATTGGAGATTCTGGTCTGTAATATGTTAGCGTAAACATAGAATGAAATTATACAGGAATGGCAAAGAAGAATGGACACCATTTGACAGGACATCTTACTGTTCTACATCATCATTTGATGCCGCATCCCCAATACTTGAAGAGGTTTTCGCTTCTCTTCAATCATTGAATATTGCAGTCGAACAAGTAAGTCTCCATTAATTTGACTTAAATTTGATCTTCCTACATTGTTTTGAAGATTTATTCCCAATTGCAAGATTTGACTTGCATATTTGCTCTTCCTACATTATTTTGAAGATGTATTCCTATTTGACTTGCAAAAGAACAATTAATGTAGTTTATATTGTAAGAATGCAATGCCATGACACCATACTATCTATAGAACTATAAGAGAACATTCCTGCAATATAAACTACATTATTTTTTATTTTCCCCTAAAAGTAAGACTGATATACAAAATATATTTCATTGTACTATTTCCCAATTCTACTAAGACTTCCTCTCTGATGTTGTCTCCTTTAAATATACAGCTACATGCAGAAGCTGGGAAAGGTCAGTTTGAAATTGCTCTAAAATACACAGATTGTTTTAGAGCAGCTGACAGCTTAATTTTCGCACGTGAAGTCATCAAAGCAGTTGCAAGGAAGCATGGGTTGCTGGCAACTTTTGTGCCAAAGTAGGTAACACAATGTGCCCACATTGCTTTTAGGTGCTCTTTCTATTTGAGTTCTTGATGTGGATTTGCTTTTGCTTTTCTTTAAAGTGCTATGGAAATGGTATTTTAGTTCCGCTTTCCATATCTTTGTTTACAAGGTTGAAGCTCCATGTATGAAATTTATGACAGAAACATTAGTGAGATGCATAACACATTTTCCATGTGTTCACAGTATTTCATACTTTGATGCCTGCGTAATTGCAATGTTGATATGTGAAAGCTCAAGTTTTAATTGTTTTTTATTTACCTTATTGGCTTGACCAAAATGTGTAGTTAGTGTAATCTCGTTAATCAAGTCTGGTATTGAATGAGAAACCATTACCATAGCCATGCTTGTTGCTTTTAAGATTAAAAAACATTTTTGTGATCTTTCCTTCTGTTGGCTTCGGAACACCTCTTTTTCTCATATTCTCTAGTAACTAACATGAAACTAGTCATCTATAGTGCATAATTTCATGCCATTCAATCTTTACTAACACTTGGACAATCCTATTTTATCTTCATAGTTGTTCTTGCCTATTATGTGCTTTCCTTTATCCACCTTAATTATTTCCATTTGAACTCTACTAACAACTACATCCTTCTCGGTTATAAGGAAAAAATGGAACTCTGTTCTTCTCCCCTCTGAATCCCTCAATTCGAGATTGAGAGATACTCGCAAGAGGAAGAATCTTATCTATATTGGAAAATGGAAAAATAACACATGCTCTCCGTTGCACATTTCTCTACCTGTAGATAGAAAATTAAAATTTTATATGTCATTACGGGAGAGGGTTGAAGGGGAGTCTTGGCATAACAACAGAAAAAGTAGCTTTCTGTAAGGTTGCATATGTAAGACCCAATGTTGTCCAGCTTCTCCCCAGACCTGACATAGCAGGAGCTTAGTACACTGGGCTGCCTTTTTATTGTTGGTGATGTTACATAATATTTAATGCAAGTGATAATTTGTTCCTCTGAAATAGTTGAGGTAAACGAACAAATGATATTACTTTTGCATTATTTTTTGATGTATTTCTCTGACCTCTGGAGACTTCTGTCAGGACTCTAATTTCCATAACTTCTACTGCATGAAGTATTGCAAGGGAGACCTCTCAGTTTGTTACCTTGTGGCCCTTTTTTTTCTAGGTATGCATTAGATGATATTGGTTCCGGATCACATGTGCACGTCAGTTTATCCAAGAATGGAGAAAATGTATTTATGACATCTGGTGAACCAAGTCGGTATGGGATGTCAAAGATTGGGGAAGAATTCATGGCTGGGGTGTTAAATCACCTTCCTGCCATATTGCCATTTACTGCACCACTCCCTAATAGGTTAGAGATTTTCTACTATTTTGAATGTCCTGCTTCCTTTATATCTATTGGTGTTCAGTTTTATGCTTTTATCTAGAGGGCTCTACATTGCTTCCTGTTCCTTCTCTCTTTTTTCACTATCAGAATAAGCTATGTTGTTCGGACTCTTCAAAAATGTTGACGAGTGCATTTAGGATCCTCCAAAAGTAGTTATTGTTTGAGGATCCGACACGGTTGCGACATCATTTGGAAAATCCGAGCAACATAGAGAATAAGTGGAGAATTTGTAATTATATAACCTCACTCTGAAATAACAATATTTCCACTACTTTATTTATTTTTGGTTCATGACAACCTCGACACTGAGGGCATCCCTGAATGGCTGAACAACCTCGACGCTGAGGGCATCCCCGACCCCAAGAGAGAAAACTAGCCATTCAGCCCGTATACATCGAACCTTAAACAGTAGATTATATCTCAAATTTTAGGTGTTCTAAACTTAATTGCGGAAAAAACAACATATCTTGTGTAATCACACAAGTGGGGTCTGGGGAGGATAGGGTGTACGTAGGCCTTCCCATTACCTCGTGGAGGCCTGAACTTAATTGCAGAAAGGCTAATGAATATCATTCAACACTTTTTCTTACGTGCAGTTATGATCGCATACAACCTAACATGTGGAGTGGAGCATACCTCTGCTGGGGGAAAGAAAACAGGGAGGCACCATTGAGAGCTGCTAGCCCTCCTGGAGTTGCACACGGCCTTATAAGCAATTTTGAAATTAAAGCATTTGATGGATGTGCAAACCCATACTTGGGTCTTGCTGCTATAATTTCTGCTGGAATTGATGGTTTGCGGAGAAACTTAAGCCTTCCAGAACCAGTTGGTAAGTTAAGACATCTTTTAGTAATTTTTTCTCTACTTCCATATTCCATGGTAATAGTTCAGGTAGGAAAATGAAACTATTGATAGTTGAGATGTGTTTAATAAATAGATGGTGTGATAGTTCACGTAGGAAAAGGGAACTGTTGATAGTTGAGGTGTGTTTAATACATAGATGGTGATAGTTCACGTAGGAAAACGTAACAAGTGATAGATGCTACCCTTTGGATCTTGACACATCTTCTGATTTGAACCATGTGAATTTAAATTAATTCTTAATGTTTAGTGTCATTGTTTCTTCTCTTGATATGTCAAGTCAAAATATCTTTGTTAAGTATTGAGCTACAATCATCCATAATATTGGGTGATTCACCTTCTATTCACTTATCTGCAAAAGGAAAAAAAAAAAAGTAAAGGGGAAATAGAAAGAAGTAACTTGACGAGAGGGAGTTGCTCGGATGGTAAGCACCCTCGCTCCAAGCCGAAGGTTGTGAGCTCGAGTCATAAAGGGAGCAAAAAGGATGGGAGCTCCTAGGAGATATTAAAAGAGAGAAGAAAGAAGAAACTAATGACAATTGATTCGGTTAAAAATATGACAAGGAATTCTTCTAGCTAAGTGCATGTAAGTTAGTTGAACAGCCATTGAGTTTTCTTAGTTTGGTTAGAAACAAATAGGGCAAGGATTATTCTATTTAGTTATGAGTACATACTTTTATATACTCGAAATCACATGGCTTGCAACTTCCATGAATGTCATTAACAACAAAAATCCTTGCTAATGCTTATACTCAATGAAGTGAGTTATATAGGTTTGATAACTCAATTCCATGTTCACACTCGAAATATTTTCTCTGTTATCCATCATTCCACTTATGTTATCTTGTGAAACAGATGGAGATCCTGATATCCTTAAAGAGAATCTTCAAAGATTACCAGTAACTCTCGCTGAATCTGTTGAAGCTTTAGAGAAAGATCCATTATTCAAAGAAATGATTGGTGAAAATCTTTTGGTTGCCATAATAGGAGTTCGCAAGGTACGTTGCTATGGATGCTTAATGTATACGTTGGATGTGAAACTGAATCACGCCTTCATTCGAGTTTATTGACATAAAGGATATGCTCATTCTCCTTTCTGCATAATTTTGGTATTGTTATATATGAAATCAATTGCTGAAAGTAACTAAGTACTAACAATATCAAATAGCAAAGTGGAAGAACGCGATTCGTTCTTAGTATGAAATCTGTCATTGCATGAGTAAAACAACATGCTTCAATTTGCTCTTTTTTGCTTCTAAGTTATTGGATTAGCAATTAGCATAATGGTAAATGGAGTAACCAAAACTTTTGATAAAAGAGTACTAGTTTGACATTTAACTCTTAAAAGTCTTTTCAATTCTTCTAACAATTGTGAACATGCTGAGAATGATTTTTCTCTTTTGCAGGCTGAGGTGAAGTACTATTCTGAAAATAAGGAAGGCTACAAGGACCTCATATTTAAATATTAGGGTGTTCCGTTTTCTTCTTTAAAGCGGATTTATTCTACTAGACAGAGTATCTAGCATTTATTTATTAAGAAAAATAAATTCCTCGAGAGGGTGAAGTATAGATGTACAAGCAACGAGGGTTTAGGCCTTACCTTACCAATCGAGACAACGGATCTCTACTTAGTGAACTGATTTTGCAGTGTCCTTTTTTAATCTCTTTCTTATAACTAAATTTGTATTGTGATTCTTGTTATAATAGATCAATAAGATATTAATCTTTTATATGTGTTTTACATCCTTCTTTAGGTGGAAATAAATAAATACATGCAAAAGAGTTAAGTTTTATGTATCGACGATGTGAACAAATACACAATCAGATAACTTATTTGATAATTATAGATATAATCCATAAGTCTAAGGCTACAAAATCTGATTATAATTCAAAATTAACTTTTATTTGTCATTATACAACAAAGTAATATATCATAATGTATATCCTTAGTAAGATTTTTTTTTCTAAAATCTCAATTAAGGTTTGTATCTTGTGTTATAAGAATCTAAATAATTAAGTATCTGATCTTCCATTAGAAATCCATTGTTGTCCATCTATAAATGAAATATCCATGTATTGATCTGCCTCATTTTGCTTTAATTGCTTTGCATATGATACCCTATCTGTGTAATTGGCTCCTGGTCCAAAACAATCATATTCTCCAAATAATACTGTCCTGCAAAACATTATTTCGGTCCTTTTAGTCCGTCCAAAAAAGAATAGACGTATTTCTATGTATAAAAATAATTAATTTTTTTTATAATATATAGTTTATATTTCATCCTTATTAATGACATGATCTATAGCCATAGAAGAACATAAGTTTTAATAGGTGTATTCTTTGTTTGTTCAACTAACCAAATCGAATTAATCGGGCTTCGTTTCGAGTAGTATTGTTTGAAAGCTATATTTATAAATAAAATTAAGTAGGAAAACGTAGAATTGACTTCAATCAAATTATCTCGACTTGTTAGGCACACGAAGAACCAGTCTAACATCTTTTCAATCGAAATCTTAATTAAGTATGGACATGAATTGAGTGGACATGCATATCACTCGAAAAAAATATTAAAGTTTTACGATTTTCTTTTTACAAGAAAATTGACATAACATATACCGAACATGTTTTTTTAAGAGTATTATATTCAAACGAGCCCTTTAATTAAACTCCGTATCTAAATTTCAATATGTATTAAATACCTTCACGTAAAATGAAACAGACGGAAGTAATAAAGTATTCTATAATCATTAATACTTACTGATCTTTATTTGGATCTCTCCAATCATTCCATCCATCTGATGAAATCACATGAGACATATAAGTCTTTGAGAAAATAACAGTAGCATATGCTCCCCATGCTCTGCCTAGCCATATTTTTCCAGTGCCATTTATAACACAATTTAAAAATGAAAATCCAGAATTTTCATTTTTGGAATTTCTTCCTTGTGCTGTGATTGATCCTCCTATTTCACCACTTGTTTCTTCTTTTGCTATTGAATTTATCTTGCAATCCTATCGTAAATTGTTGAGTCAGAATTTAAAGTTTATAGATTCTCGACTTAATATTTGAATTCATAATTATTCGTATTAGTTATTGAGTTCGGAGTTAAAAGAAGAATTAACCTAAATAGTCGTTAACTCGATGTTTATAACTGAAAAATAGTTAGCACATGTGTTTATAATGAGTATAATCCGTGTATAAAATCACGGATTTGGACGAACCTAGTAACTTATTCTTTGACTTTGTGTTTGTATTAAGAAAACCATCAAATATGTGTAAATATTTAATTATGAATTCAGTAACTATGACGATTATGAATTTAATAATAAGTTCAGAACACACAAACTTTATATTCTGATTCTGATTCTAAATCTATGCATACCGATTAGGGTAAGTAAACATTTGAATTTAGCTAACTATTTGTTTAAAAATAAAAGGCATAAATATTTCATCGAACTTTGAGAAAAGTCTTATTTATGTCATTCGTTAAAAGTTTAGCTTATTTATACTATTATTTGTTAAAATACATGATCTAAATCAATCCAACAAAAATAATCTTTAGTGGCAATAAATTTTCAATTGCCGCTAAATATATACTTTTAGCGACAATTAACATTCTTTGTATATGTTCCTAAAGCTTCTAGCGACATTGAATCTAATGGCACCTAATTAGTGTCGGTAAAGATTTTAACACCCTTTATTAGTATACTTATTTATTCCCGCTAAAATTTATTTTTGTTGTAATGAGTAAACACTGTATATTAGCTAGCAACATAAGTTCATTCGACACCAAAAAAATAAATGAATTTAAGTTATATACGCGAACGAACCGGTTAATAAATGTACCTCATAGAGTGACCTAGCACTTCCAAAAATAAAATCAATGGATCCTTGAATAAAGCATTCTTTAAAATAATGTCTTCCTTTATCATCATTAAGTGTGTCTTGTGCTCCATAAAATCCACAACCATAAAATGCAGTTTGATCTCCACTTACTCTTACAGCCACTGCTTGTGCTCCAACATCACCTGGTGAAGCTGCTGGAGCTGTGTTCTTAAAATCACAAAAAAAAAAAAAAAAAACATGACTAATTAATAAATAATAATAATTGCGCCTCAATTTCAAGTAAGTTTAGATCGATTATATGAACTTTTATGTTCCAATTCAATATTAATTACAAATAATAATAGCTTCTCTTTATAGTAGTAGTTCTCTACATTTTTTTACTGCGAACCGATGATGAGGTCTCATGTTCAAATTCAAAGCAAAAATACAAGGGGACCGTATACTAAAAATAATATTTAACAACAATTAATTAACAACAATAGTTTAATTGTCGCTAAATATGTATTTTCAATTGCAATTAGTACTGTATATAAATATCACTAAAGCCTATATATAGCTACATTGCATACAATAGCAATTCTTTATTAATATGCATGTTTATTGCTGCTAAAAAATATTTTTGTTGACGATGATTTCTGCCTTGTATGTTCAAATCTTAATGGACAAATTTATCGAATATATCTTAATGGGAGATAGCAAATAACCTATGAAGTTAGTCAATGTATATAAAAAAATTGATCTGACACCACAAGACTTCTATATATATCTTACAGAAAACATACATTATTTAGTGACGCGCTTACCCTTAAATTGGTTGTCAAAAAATCATGTCAGCCACGAGCTATTTAGCGATTGATCAACGCTAAATTTCATAGCTATATTTTTTTTAGTAGTAGTAGTAGTAGCATGCATTGGATCTACTAATATTACTAATCAAAAATTATCTCCAATTAATTGATTATGAGAAAAAAAATGTAAAAATTATATGATTGGTCACATTAAGAAAATAAAATAAAATAAAATTAGTATATACCTGAAAGCTGATATTATAGGCTATAAAATTGGGAGCATAAATAGCAATAGTAAAACTATTAGCAGTTCCACCAGTAGAATTTGCAGTATCATTCCATGCTATAGCAGTATTTTGATAACCTTGACCTTCTATTATTAAATTTATTTTGCTAGAGTTTATTACCACTTTCTCCCTGCAGCATGGTAAAACTCCAATTAATTAAAATTATAATTCTAAGAGTTAAATATAAAGATACACAACAAAAATAACATTTAACAGTAATAAACATGCACTTTTAATTTACCAATATTAATTTATTGTTATTAGATCTAATATCGCTATAGGCTTTAGCGATATTTACAAAGAATGTCAATTATCTCTAAAAGAACATAAGCGACAGCTAATCTATTATCATTAATTAATTATGATAAAAAATAATTTTTAATATAGTAACAGTGCGTATAACTTTTGACTCTGTCAATACAAGTAATTGTCATAAAAAAAAATGAGTTTGTAACCAAAAAAAAAAAGTTATCTATCACAACAAATTTCTTTATATTGGTAGTCCTTACAAACTCAAATTGAATACAATTTGTATACACCATTTATTCATGATTTAAATTTAGTAAGTTTAATATTTAAGATTCTTATTGCCTAACTCATTGTATTTTTAAAATTGTATTGTTGAGATTTTAAGAGGCTCTATATATATATTCATATTGTGCCCGAAAGTTTTGGGTTCAGATGAACTCGTTTAACAATATAAAGACTCCATCACTATATATCAGGTCGTTCAAAAGATATGTATACTGATTCCACCTTAAAAAGTGGGATCTACGATCTTAAAATAAGGTTGATTACTTGCTACAATTAGTCAAATTAATATGACATAGTAAAAATTATTTATATTATCAATGTATATGAGTTAAACTCCGATCAATATATATATATATATATATATAAAGGAAAAATAAGCAAAATAAAAAATTAAAAACAGTTACTTGTATGTGCCTGAATCAACTAGAATAAGTGTTGTAGTAGAGCTATCATCAGGAACAGAATCTACAGCCTTTTGTATACTGCTGAAATTTCCACAACCATTTAAATCCACTGTTAAAACATTAGAAACTCCATATAATGATATAAGTTTTGAGTTCCATTTGAAATTTTCACATTTTGAACTTTGCAATAATAATAATGATCTTGTAATTTCATCAAACACAAAAAAGAAATCTTGTATACCACTTTTTTCTATGACACTTTTTAGAAAATTAGCATTATTTGTTTGGTAATTGGAATATAGAGGGAAAATGATGGAAGATAGTAAAATGGTAAAGGAAATGAACCAAAAAAAAATTGTCCTTGTAGTTGTGTTATTCATAGTTTAGTGTATATTTTGATTTGATGTGTTGTTTTGGTTGTACTTTTTTTATGGTGGTTTTAAAGAGTTCAAATTTGTGATATAATATGAAAGCATGGAGATTTTTTTTATTTGTTGACGTAGGAAGTAAGAAAAGTGTGGACAAAGGGTCATTGGTCATGATTCAAATTTTTTTTGTTTAATTATTACTCGTTGTTCGGTATCTGTATTGAGACAGGACTAATTTTGTATCATATTGAAGATAAATGTTTCTTTACAAAAGATGATTTTATATATACCTAAAGATTGAATAACATGAGATTTTTGGTTGAAGATGAAAAACTATTTACCATTTCATTCGTAATTTTTATTAGTCAAGATCATGATTATTGATGACAATACAATTTTAGTGATGAAGAAAAAAAAAGATTGAAAGATAATGGTGGAATTAAATTATGGGTAGCAAGAAAAAGTGGATATTAGATAATGGACACGCCAAGAAACTATGTAATAAAAATGTATTTAATTTAGTTACCTTTTTCAATTAAGTTTCAAAGATATATTTAAAGTATTTTACACTAATTAATCACTTCAAACGTAATTATACGCCATTGAGGAGTCATCTTTGTTTAGAGTCGATATACACTCATTTATCGAAAAATTACACGATTTAGATAGATTAAAAGAATGAGAAAGTATTAACATGTTAGTTAAAATAGTTTATTTATATAATATGTTGAAATATATATACTAATTACGTTTTTAAAAAAAAGTGATGCTGCTGATATATATTACTAAATAATTTTTTTTAAAAAAAAATTAGAAGTGTGAATTCATGATGAAAGTTTTACTTAGATGATGCTTATATGGCAGATTTTGACTTTTCAGAGTGCAGGGTTGCCCTTGGCCAGTTGGACATGATTGTTTTTGATAGACTCTCGTCTCTAATAAAGGAAAAAAATACAATAGTTCAAGAATCATATAGAAAATAATGGTTATTATTATTAATTTGCAGATACTTGAGAAGCTTCTTCATTTGTGATCTTATATTTGTTTAAAGTATAGCGATATTGCTTTTGCAGGACGTAATTTCCCTTTCTCATATTAATAATAACAATTTCAAAGCTCTTGAGGAAGAAATATGGAGTCTGATTAGCTTAAACGTTGATTCAAAGGCTTGTGATAATGAAACATTGAAAGTATCAATTAGGTCGTAACCCCATAAAATCCAAAAAAAAAAAAAGGAATCCTTAGTTATCGGACACTCTCCTTTTCTCAAGATAGTTGTCACGTTTCACTTCTTCAAAGTTTAATACGATGTTTTGGAGAAAAATAGAAAACGAACTTCGGAGTAAAGACGGGGAGAGAAGAGCATAAAATCAAACTCAAGATATGCTCGAGTTGTAGAACTTTTTTACACAAATATAATCCTCTACATCTCATTTGTAATAGTTACTACTAACAACTACTTACCCTTTGTGATAAATAAGATGAGAAATATACATGTAATTTGAAAAAAATGGATCTACAAATGGGATTTAACTACTCACTCATCTGGAACATCAGTTTCAGCTTCTCCTTGTTTAATGATTCTACATTTAGGAACCATTTTTTCCAGCATAGATGTGCCTTTAAAGCTAATCATTTGCCAACAAGTTTTTCTGTAGCTGACAAGCTGCAAATAATACAAAATGCTTAGCGATCGAAGGGAGGATATGATGCACCAGCATAATAACATGCGAAAACAAACCTGCTCTGGTGTTAACTCCTCGAATCCAAATTTCTTAGTCCAAATCGACATAGCTTCAACAGCAGCTGGGAGTACAAAGCGTCTCACGCCCAAAAATGCAAGCAATTTTTCTATGCAGGAGAACAGCAACTGAAAGTATCCCTGTGAACATCGAAATTATCTTTTTATAAGATGCACTTTTAATAAGAAAGCTTCTACTAAACGTAATAAAATGTTTTTTTTTGTATCTGATACAACCCAGGGAGGACAACAGGACCACACCCCAAAAGAACTATTGAGGTGGGAGAGCCCAAGACTATATAAGCCCCAGATCAGCTTCCCATTAACCGATGTCGTACTACCGTCCCATACCATGCAATAGGGTTATAACAAATCACCACACTCTGCATTCGTCGTCCTCGACAGCAGTGCCTAGACCATTTCTAGCCCTGGGCTAACACTGCAAATACCGGCATCACCATCCACGGCATCACAGACACGAAGGGCAGTGGGTAGCTCTTTAAATGAACCTTAGCAGGTAATTACAATATTAGATTCCACAAAATTGTTGATTCCCTTGTCAAAGCCTCATTTCTTATTCTATACATCACTTTAAAGTAGAAATAAAAAAAGGAACATCTGTTCAAAACGAAAAAGTATAAAGCTAAAAGAACAGGCCAACAATCCAGCCAAAGGTTACAGTCTCGCAGTGGTCAGCAATTGTTGAGGTCGACTTGTTCAAACTACATCTACCATTTATTCAAGTTCTTAAAAATAAAGCATTGGTAATAAATGACCAAGCAATAAAAGTTGTCTTGCTTCCTGTCGGAAAGCTGTTCATAGATTATGCAACTCTTCTACCAAAAGGCCTAAATGCATATAAATATAAGGCAATACCCTTCTGAATTTGACCCATGATTAACTGGCTTTTAAGATGTAATTCTAGCGGAAGTATTGCAAAAAAAAAGCAAAGCAGCGAAACATGAAATAACATAAAAAACAAAGACATATGACAGCAGAAACATCCTGGGAGTAGTTTTGTTGCTGCTATACCTTGCCTTGGCTACCAACACGGGTTGCCACAAGAGGGAGTTCTGCCATATCCTGGCCAAAAATCCGGAGGATCCCTGCTGATATTACTGTTGAGCTGCAGTCATCAGCCAAAGAACTTCTTAAGTTATTTGATCATAATAGATTTAAACTATCAAAAGAATTAAGAGAACATACTGCAATACTTACTTTACAGTCAATATAGTGCAATACATGCCCCCAAAGTCTTGGCCCCTAATATTCCTTCTGCAGGAAGTCAGAGAAGGTGTAAAGAAAAAAACCTCATGATTAGACAAATCATGAAACTAAATGGAAAAACCAACACTGAATAACAAGAACAAAGCCTACCCATAAACCATAGAAGGAATGAAGTCACGTCCAGTTACTGAATCAACAATAGGATCGAAACCATCCTGAGAAGTCAACAATGAAAACCTTGATGATAACATTTTTCCTCAAAGCTGATACATGCAATGAAATATATAATCTAGAAATTCTTGAAAGACACTTCCACAGGAAATTGAGAAAATACATGTAATGAATGTCATCTTATTAATGAGGGTAAAATGAAAAGTAATAGCCAATCATATCAATTAAATAGTAAATCATCTGAAACTCCACAAACAAAAAGCCGGTTTTGATGATATAGGAAATATCAGAACAGCAAATTCAAATGACATGCAGATCTAACATCATGACATGCTTTCCTGCATTAGCAATTCTGGATGTGCACAGAAGCGCAACAGCAACAATTCGAATATGTTCATACCATTCACAAAACCAGTCACAGAATGACAAAAGGCACTGACACAAAAAAGAGCATGAGATATATATTTGCCCACCAACCCCAACCCCATAATATGAAATGGAGAGCAAGCTTTTGGTGATCATCGAAATAAATGATCAGGGATAATGCTTACATGGAAGATAGAAACAGCTTCTGCTAGTAGCCTTCTGGTTTCACGGGAGGAAATTCTGCCACTAAGAAGCCTCCATCTAACATCAAGTTCACCAACAGCAACCAAACTGTTATGTTTTTCCTTAACTCTTGCTGCATCCAAACAAGAATCAGGCAACCTCTCTTCTCCTGAGTTAAGCAAATTTTGCAGGGCACAATAGATCCTCTTGCAATCCACACTACAGAACCATTTTCCTTTAGGCAATTCCTGTGATGCAACAAACATTAGCTTTTAATGCTAAAAGTCTCAACCCACTCCCCAACCAAACCGAAAATAATAATTAAAAATATATATTAATAAAGGAAAGCGGAAGCAAGTACATAGGTCTAAGAAAAGAACCAATTCATGAAATAATCTTAAAATGCAAATGCATGCACCTTTAAATCTGCTATCTTGCTTTTCTTCAAGCAGCCAACATGATACTCTTTCTCGCACTGAAAAATAAATGATGGATAAAGCATTTCAGTTCATATATTTAGTTGAATAAGACACAGATACAAGGAATGAAGAGGAAAACCTGGTCACAAAGAATGACAGTCCGTGGACCAAAACCAGACTTGCTAAAGTCATAAGCTCTGTAGACAGAAAAGATACGACATACTGGATCAAACTGACAAACCTAAGATGCTCAGCAACAATGTGCTCTTAGCCAAACAAAAAATACTACCTGCATAAAACACATGCAATAAATTCTGCCTCTTCTGCATTCTTGACAAAACGAATGCAACGGTTTGTTATTTGCTCAATAGGATCAATGCCGGAGATCCTGCCAGCTGCTAATGCATTCGTATTGCGCTCCGCAAACTTCTCTCTCTGTAACATGCTTTCACAATACTTGCAGTACCATTTACCACGAGGGATAGTTGATAATGATGCACACTCTGCATAGACCATTGGAATTACACATCAAATGCTTATCGACGAAACATGATCTCATGACCAGCACCAGCAAGCAACAGGCCAACATCAACTAAATGGTGTAAATGTGAAATCAAGCAGAACAAACTGAAAATTTAAATTTACCATTACAAAGTAAATGCAGTAAAAAACACATTGATGGCTATATAACGTTCATAACCTAACAATTAGCTGAAAATAGCTAATGCAAACTGGACTAACCAAAGAAGATGAAGGTACAAAATTTCAAGTTAACCAACTAGGTGCTGGTTCAGCATGTTTTGAGATCTTACAATTTGACAGGTTCAGAAACTAAAGTAGTTCCAATTTAAAAGGTCCAGAAAAAATAACAAAAATATATTATGTACAGGTTCATTGTCAGTCAATAGAACTCACTCCACGTAACAAATCCTTGATTATTATATTTGTTTTTATCATAGTGTTTGTCACCTAGTATTTTAGTATCTGTTGGGATTTGAACCTAGTCTCCAAGGTCCCCCTCGCCCCCCCCCCCCCCAAATAATTGACCACTAGGCCACATACCATTGGGTGTCACTTAACTAATCCTTGTTCCAGCTCTGAATCATTTAATTTTTAGTGAAGGTGGTATGTCATTTAAGGATTTCAGAGTTTTAACTAACTAATGAACCAACTCTACGTCAATTTTAAAGATTTTATGCCACAGCAGAAAACTGCCTACTGTTCTTATCAACAGAAGCTTCAACATAGATAGAACCCTAACTTTTAAAACTTCTCATTTAAGATGTGATGGCCCACAGGCTTCACATCATTAACAGTTAAATATAAACGTATATAACAGACTAAAAGTAGAATTCGACTTTAAGTTTTTTTTTTTTTTGATAAGGCAAGGTTTATTGACTAAGTACCAAGAAGGTACCAAAATCAAAAGTTACAAAAGACTGCTGGGAATATCCATACAGTCATTACAACATCTCCCTAGCAAGAATTGATAGTCAAATATTACTAGAGTTAATTAAATTCACAATTACGAGCTATTTCCTGAACTCACCTTGTGTCCCCATCCTTCAATCAGCTAGAATAAATTAGGTTCTTATTCACTTATTCCAATCTTACCTCCATTCAACACAAGCACCCTCACCTCAGAAAACCCAAGAAAGGGAAGAAAGGAAAGCAATATGATGCATTGATGATCAAACAGAACATGGTGAACTCAATCATCATTCACCAGGGAAAAAGAAGAGAAGAAGAAAGTATCTAGTATAATATTGAAACTGTCAATCAAGAAAAATCCAACTTAAACCTTTATGGAAAGCCCTAGGACATCCATCACAAAGCACTAGTTTGCCACCATCTGCGCATATGATGCACAAGTCATCACTGTCTTTAACTGAAGACTTGCGGCCTTTTAATAGAGATATAGCAAATTCATGTAGCGAAACTCCATTAGACGTGTAAATATACCCATAACTGCAGCAGACATTGACAAAGTCAAGTACCCACGTTAGAACTGCATCAGCAGAACTAGGCTTTGCTTAAAGTCATTAATGATATATATTCTTTGAACGAGAGATGATAAGTACGATGAAGACTAACGGTTTTTTGCGCGACGCCCAACCTGCATGAGCTTCAAACTGAGATGGACTAACCTAACCATAAAATGAAATGCCATCAGAATATCTTGCAGGACAATTGGGGAGACCCTAAGCTAGGGGTTGTACCTCAGTATTGCAGCAAGAACAGAATATACCAGATCCCTTCTTATAACCAACAAGCAATTTCTGCCAATCACAAACGACCAATTAAGATATCAACAAAATAAAGCAGAGAAAAAATCCAGTGTATACAATGGATCAAGGACTATATTTAAAAAGTGGTAAAGGAGATGCTCAGCAACCTTTCCACGAGAATAATAAGCTACTTCAGTTCCTTCAGGCAGTCCACCTTCCTCAAAAACCAATCTATGCATCTTTTGATCCCTGAACAAAGTGCATCACAGAACCAAGCAATATAAGTAACATTGCCATCAGAAGAAACCACAATTCTTCATCAAAAAAGAATCCACAATTAGTATAAGTAATACAGAAGACAAGTACCAACCTTTTTGTCATTTTCCATTGGGTCCTAGAGTGCACCGAGACACCAGGCGAAGCAACTTTCGAATACTTTGTAACTACAACTGATTTTGACAATCTGACATAAACATAAAAGCCACCACATGAGTTGGAGGTAAGTTATTACAAAAATCTCTAATGACAAATACAGTAATATTCACCAACTTTTCTGAGATGTTCCCCTGCATGTTGTTTCTGATTGAACTGCACGTATTAGACGTTTCATCCGACTTTGGAGCAAAAACTGGCTTCGTTACCCTTAGAGGACCAAGTACAAGTAGGTTAGAAGAAGAGACAACAAAAAAAGAACTATATCTTCACTTTGTAAAATAAGAAAAATAAACAGAAGAACAATAAGGGAAATAGCACACTTATTTGGTGTCTTCCACTTTTTTCTGGAGAGGGTATGCGCTGAAGGAGACTGTCTACTCGAATGCTTTATCGCAACCCTTAATATGCAAATAAAACAGCATCAGCACATGTTCATAAACCCACTTTACTCACATTGAGCAGAAGTTCAATGACCACAAATATCAAGCAGAAGTCAACTATATTTTTTTGACAAAGAATCAATTAAGTATATTGATACCAACTTTTTCTTTTTCCTTCCCTTAACGCTTCTTAGTGAAACAGACGACGTATTTGAAGTTCCGAAGGAATTTAAGTTCAGAACTGGCTCGAACACCCTATATTTGGGAAAAGAAAAAAAAACAAGATTAAGAACGATTATTATAACAAAAAAGAAAGACTGATATGCAAACCGAAAAACAACAAATTTGCCAGATGACCATCTCTTCGAAAGGACACATGCTTTATGCATTACTAATTAAACAAATAGGGGAACCAACAGCCAACAAAAAGAACTCAACAATAAAAGAACAAGACTGGAAGCTAATCACACCTTGCTTAGTCAGCAAACGAAGTCTAAATCCATGATAAGTATCATGTCTTCAAGCACTCACCACTTCTGTTTTTCTACAATAATTCTATCTGATGAACTGGTGAGCTAAAATCACAAAGCAGTTCATTTTCATTCGTCAAAATAACATATTCTGGACCATCTGCAACCAATATATCTGAGAAAGATGTACAGTATTATGGTACTATCTGGCACTCTTGGAAAGCAATGTGTCATTTTTTATCTTCTTTCTTTTTTGGACACCGGGGCCTGGGCCAACTTGTGGTGCACATCGACTGTTCCACTGGTTACATGCTACCTCATATGTCTCTCTTTATTCCTCAGAAACTTATCATAATTATCAATAATATCTTTTTTCATTTGTTGAGGTGCTTGACCATTTCATCTAAAAGCTTAAGGAGAGATCATACTTTTATTTGTTTAAAATTATATTTTCAACACGCTCCTTCATGTGAGGTTTTAACGTTTTTTCATGGAGCATGTTAAATTCTTTTTGATAATGAGTGGAAGTGAAACTTGAAGTAAAGATCTAACTTGTTCTGATACCATGTTACATTTTTTAACATGGTATTAGAGCAAGACCAATCCTTAATCTTGACTTCCAATATTGGGTCTCCATGTTATATTATCCACACACCAAATGTCCAATCATGTGCGCCTATCGTTTTTAAGCATCCAAATCGGTTTGTGGGAATTAGTTGTTTTCTCCTAATGAGAGGTGTTAAGTATCTCACAGTTCACATTGGTCTTGAGCAATTGTCATCTTATTAGGCAGCGCTTGATAAAACCAGTATCCATTTTCTTTACATCAGGGCTTTGGAGGGTCCTTTAACAGAAACTACAAACTATAGGTTTATAGACAAACTATAGACTATATTACTATTACATATAACATATAGTTAAGTGATGTCTTGATTTTTTTTAAATACAATTAGGAATAATCTATTTGACACAGCGTATAGGTTAACCTTGGTTTTCTCAACACAATTTTTGGATATCTATTACTCCGTCCTTCCCATTTTACGTGAGGTACTTTAACTCGGCACGTAGTTTAAGAAAGAAATGAAGACATTTAAAACTTGTGATCCAAAATGAATGATAGAAATTTGTGTGGCTGTAAACATTTGATGAAGGGTAAAATAGACATTTTATGGTCTAATATAGAAATGAATCATTCTTTTTGGGACGGACTAAAAAAGAAAGTAAGTCACATAAATTGGGACAGAGGGAGTAGTAACAAACAATACAAGGGAGTAGTAACAAAACAACTGATTGTTAATACTTGTCTATGTAACTGTCTGCCGACATTTCTGATAACTTTGATCCAACCAATATTGTTTCTCTCAAAGTCTTACATAAAAAAAAAACCTACCATGTTTAAGTTGTTGATTCGCTTTGTTCTTCAAAAAAACATGCTAAACCTATTCTATTGTGCTGTTTAGTTTCATTTCACATAAAATTTTATGTGGTTTTACAGTTCTACTGACAAAGAAAGATGGCAAGGAGCATGTACTGAAGAAGCGGATCATGCTAGTCTATAGCACAATAGAAGCACTATGGTGATGCATAGTAGACTTGCACATCATGTCTTTCTGAAACTAAAAACAAAAAAAAGACATATGTAAGATCTACTATGCATCATATCACGTCTTCCAATCCCATTACAGTGGCATATCCAGAATTGAGTTTGTGGGTTCTAGATTCGATAAAATGCAACCTATTAGGTAAAAAATAAATTAATATTAAGTGTGTTTCTCAACACAAACTCACAAAATAACACAATTTTGGGTTCCGCCAACCCTGAATTAGAATATTGCTCCATCCCTGGATCCAAACTTTTAAGTTGTTGCCTAAATCCTTAAAATAATCTACATTGGTTGGTAAACTGATCTTAAGAATCAGGCTCCACTACAGCACAAAAGAAAAAGGAACAAACATCAGCAATAAGATCATGAGACTTAAAAAGAAAAACATACCCATTTTCAGTGTTTATCGACTGTGTTGGAGTTGCATCTGATCTTAAGGAAACTATGCATGAATCACAAAGTTGTTCATCATTTCCAGCTAGTGTTGCAACAAAAGACCCTAGCAATAGCAGTAAGCACATATCTCTTAATTACCATTGTCAGAGGACATGTCTCTACATTCAAGTTTGCATGAGAAAGCTCACCCTTGCAATCCCGACAAAAAAGACTTTTCTTCACAGGAACTGGACCGATGACACTCTGAATTGTTTCTTCTAATGTTTTCAAGGAACCTTTTCTACACTCTTTGACCACGTCGAGGAGGCTCTTGCCATTTTCTAGGCAGATATACTCTGACGCACGTCTATATGAATTACAAGCATGGATCTCAAATTTGCTAGGAGGGACAACCTAACATTGTGAATGTGAAATAGTAAAGTCCATTAAGATTACTGTTTATTAAGACGACTAAAGTAGTAAAGTGTGATAAAAGGAACTAAGAGAAATAGAAAAAACTAAATACTCACTGTAGCTCCCTTGCATAGTTCACAAGAACAAAGAATTCCAGTATCTTTAATTGTTCCTCGGAGTGGAATTCCCTACAATTAAGACAATATTAACCTAAAGATGAAATACATAACTACTGAATCCATCAAAGCATTTAAAAATAGGAACAGAAAACAGGGTGCAGCAGTTGCGATACAAACCCGCAAAGATTCAGCCTGCCCAGCATAGCAAAAATTTCTGTTTTCAATCCGCCGCATAATTTTTTTTTCATTTTAACTGAGTTAGATACCAAAATGAAATTCATAATGTGTCATACACAATGTGAATCTAGGCTAGCCGGGTCAGTGGGTGTCATATGCAAAAAGAAACTGGAAGTGGATCAACAGCAAGTTTCATGAGCCTTCATGTAGTTACAAAATTAATGATTTAATAAATTTGGCAGGCATGCTGCTGACCGAAAAGGATTAGCATGAATGCCACCTTTAGAAATTTATGCACATATACATTGAAGGAAAAGAAACTAGAAGCAGATTGACAAAGAGTTATATGATATAGCCTTAGCCTTTATGTAGTTACAAAAATAGTGGTTTTACAAATTTAGAACAGGTACTGCCGATAAAAAAGAATAGCATGAATGATTCATTTAGAAATTTATGTGTACACCCACTCTCCCCCTTCGTGGCAATGTGCGACAACTGAAGCCATATCCAACCAAAGGAAGAATATTATCCAACCGTTTTTGGTAAATTTAGCATCTCTATTAATTCTAGTAAAACTTACCTGTTCACTCCTTATCTTGCTTTTGTGGTGTTATGATATTAAAGTGATTTCCGTTTCATAATATCAAAGTGATGAAACAAGTTTTCATTTTTTTTCTTCTAGACAACTGCTTACTGAGATTAGTTATGCTGCTTCAACGTTTTGAACTGATTGGCTTATTTTCAATAATTGAGGTAACTCATTTTCTTAACTAGTATATTTGAAGGGTAACTCTATACAAATAAACAGAGAATCTAGAACTGCCTCTATGCTATTCTCATTTCTCCAATTTCCTGTCGTGGGGAACTGAATATAAAGAATCAGTCAAATTTTGGTACTTTGAGTAGAAAATACCACTAAAGGACTAGCTCCGGCAAATTCAAATCAAAATAAAAAGAGTATCTAATACAAAAGGAAACAGAATATTAGCCACACTGTAAAAGAATGATACCTTCTTCCCACCATTGTAGAAAACAGGATAGCCTTCCAGTAAACCAGTCTCAAACAGCTCCTTCACCGTTTCAGGTATTACCGTAATTGAAATCTTCTTCGACATTTTCATTTCTAGTTTCTTCGTAGGTGTACCAGAGATAACTACACCACTTCCCTCATCAACTTCACCTCCAGAGTTTCCATTCGTAATCTCCAACAGCTCCCTCTTCCTCCCCAAAGCGGACCGTGTAAACCGCTTACTCCTCGTCTCTTCTTTCACTTCAACCTCCACAACATCACCGTTATTCGCTGAAATTCCTAAATTACCCTTCGTCACATCCATATTTACAACTTTACCACTTGAATTTCGGTTTGAATCTGCCGTCTTCCGCCTCTTGTTCCTCCTGTAAACAACGACGCCGTTACTACCACTAACCTTAACCTGAGGTTCGTCCGGCTTACGCCGGTCCAGATCACCGGTTTCCGGTTCGGTTTCTGGTAACCGATATTGAGCCGGCGGTTTTTCCTCCGCCGGCGATGAGATGTCAAATTCACGGTTTGTTTTTGCCGTCATTGGTTCTGATGTGTTCCGATTAGTGTGAACACAACAACAAAAACTCAAAGAGAGAGAATTGAACTATGGATCTGTAAAAGAAGAGAGAATTCAAAAGCATGAAATGGGCGTTTAAGCTAAGGAACAGTATTTATATAACCCTTCGGCCGATGGAATAAGGAAGACGAATGGGGATTGGAGAGTTGAGAAGTAGCAAGTGAGAAATCGGAGTTAATTTTGTAATCCATTTTATTTTTTTGGAATACCAAAAACACCCCTAATCAAATTTGATTCCTAGAGCCAAACTCTCGTAAAATTGTTCGTTTGAGTCGAGGGTCTCTTTGAAACAATTTCTCTATCTCTGCAAGATAATGGTAATATTTACGTATATTTTAGTCTTCTCATGTTTCATTTGTAGAATTTTCAATGAATATGTTATTATTAATGTTGAAACTGTTGTAAAACATGAAATTTTCATAATTCGTAAAAATTAGAAATTTCGCAAATAGACACTAAAAACAATTCATTAGACTCCATAGTTATAGTTTACTAGCTATCATTCCTAGCTACATGTTAGAGGGAGGAGAGAGACGAGCGATACTAGGGAGAGAGATGAGAGAGGAGACCGAGAGAGGAAAGAGAGTGGAGAGATGAATTATATTTGTATATCTGTCGAGTTATATGTGTATATATGTTAGATAATTGTATATATATAACTGGTATACATATGCATTTGTATATATGGCAAGTGAGATTGGGAGAGAGAGTAGAGAGGCGAACGAGATTGCAAGAGGGAGGGGAGAGAATGATGATAGGTAAATTGTATTTGTATATTTGTCATAAAATTATATATGTATATGCATAATTTGTACTATTTGTATATGCACAAGAGAGGAGAGAGGTGTAGCTAAAAGAGATTGCGGATAGTAATCAATTCAAATTATAACTATACTAGCTAATTAAGTAGTATATATTTGCTAATCGTATAATTTCATCCAAAAAAAAAAAATCATACCGGATAGATAAATCATAATTCATAGTAAAGAAAATGCATTAAAAGCTCCTATTTAAATTTATATATTAAATAATTGAAGTTTAGTATAATTAAAAAGAATATGGAGTACATTGTATAGTGTAAATATTCTTTAATATAGTATTTACGCATGGAATTAGTATATATACCATCTCTTCACATTGAATGTGATGATCCAAAAAAAAATAACATAACATAATATCACATCAGTTAATTGATCAATGTCCTTGGTAATCATATTGATTTTATTAAGTATTATTTGATATTTTTCGCAAAAACTTATGTAACAATAATCACTTATTTATTAATATCATAATGGATTCATGTTTTATTTCAATATTTTGAATCCAAATTTAAAATATTAAGCGTTACTTTGAGATATGTCAAGTGATCCTTTTCAAGATTTATTCATGTTCAATTAATAGCCACGAATTTGATTTAACTTTAATTTTGTTATTAAGTACATATATATTTTTTTAAGATTCGACTAATTTGAGATGATGGTGTATAAGATCTATTAAAGGAAAAACATTTCCTACTTAAAAGAAAATCATACATAGGAGATTCGAAGATGAAAAGTCTGATTAAAGATAAAACGATCTCATTATCAGTAATAATAGTTGTAAGATACAGATTTAGATTTCAGAAAAAGGAGATCCATCAAAGGTAATAACTTCCATAACATTATTCGAACGCACGAGAACATCCGCCAAATGTGTATTAATCGTATCCCATTCATTGCCTATGATAAGTAACTCATATAACACACCATCGTCGCTAGGAGAAGTTGTTACTTGAGCCAATTGTTTAAATTGACAATTGTGTTGTTTTTTTTTATTGTACTCATTTAAAGCAAATTTTCCAATTTCAATCGCTTTAGGATCTTTTGGATCAACAAATTGGCTAAGATTGATATTTCTCAAATTATTTTTTGCTAAAGAAATATGCAAGAAAGTAGAAAAAAATACTAGGATTAAGAACATTGTAAGGGGAAAAGAGTTGATTTTCAAAGCCATTTTTTTCTTTTATGAAAGAAAAAATGTTTAAGGAGTGATTTACACTAATTGATGTAAGTTTGTATTTATAGGAAAAATTTACTTGTATATGGCAAATGAGATAAGATTGTTGTTATAATTACTTTGACTAAATTAATTTTCAAAGTCAATTTTTTTATGAAGGAAAAAATGTTTTAAGGATTGATTTTCACTAATTGATGTAGATTTGTATTTATAGGAAAAATTTACTTGTATAAGGCAAATGAGATAAGATTGTTGTTATAATTTAAGATTGTTGTTATAATTACTTTGACTAAATTAATTTTCAAAGTCAATTTTTTTATGAAGGAAAAAATGTTTTAAGGATTGATTTTCACTAATTGATGTAGGTTTGTATTATAGGGAAAATTTATTTGTATAGGTCAAATGAGATAAGATTGTTGTTATAATTACTTTGACTAAATTAGTTGTCAGTCTTCTTTTTTCTACTTAAATTATAAAATTATGAGTAATATTTTATTATGTATTTCTTTTATAGAAATTATATAAAATAATAAGTTATTAATTTAAATTAAATATTATAGTCATAATTTTCTTTATTTTAATTATAATTCGCAGCAAACATCATTTTTTGCCATCTAATTTGATATACAATTATGTATTTTTGATACACAATTAGTCAATTTATATATTTCGATATAAAATGTATTTGTATTTGTATAAAGTGAGAGAAAACTGTATATACAAATATAAACATATATATTTTCCTCCTATACATTTATAATTACACAAATACAGATCTTATTATACAAATTACAATGTATAAATAAATTTATACAAAATTGAACAATTTGTATAAAATTGGATGTTTGAAGCGAATTATACAAATCAAAAATTGTGTTACCAACAAAAATTTGTTATGGAGCCAAATGACATAAATAACATACTTTTAGGGCTAAATGACCATTTGTCCCTTATAAGTTTCTAATGACCGAAATCTCTAAAAAATATACAAAAACACGAATACATAATAAGGCTGATACAATAAAAAGGTGGCTGATACATTACATATTTTTTGTCACATTTTTGTATCCGCCTCATTTTTTATCACATTTTTGTATTCGCCTCATTTTTAGATCTTTGTATCCGCCTCACTTTTATCACATTTTTATATCCGCCTCATTTTTTGTCATATTTTTGTATCCATCTCATTTTTACATTTTTGTATCCGTCTTATTTTTATTACGTTTTTTTGTATCTGACTATTTTTTTGTCACATTTTTGTATCAGCCTTTTTTTTTTGTCACATTTTTATATCCGACTCATTTGACTTTAAAATGAGGGATTTTAAGTATTTTTAAAACTAATAAGGGATAAGGGTAATAATAAGAGCCTGTTTGGCTCAGCTTAAAAGCTGATTTTTGACTTATTTAGTTGTTTGGCAATACTCAAAATAGCTTATTTTAAGTTAAAAAAAAATTATTTTAAGCCAAAAGTTAAAAGCTGGGGTAGGGGTGCTTTTTTTTTTTAGCTTATAAGCTGTTTTAAGTTGACCACATTTTTATCTTTTTGCCCTTAATATTTTTATACAATCTCAAAATTACAATATAACCCTAACATCTCTTTCTTCCATTTTTCCCTTTTCACGTTTGACATAGCAACTTCAACACTTTTATCCAAACACATAACTGCTTATTTTAAAAATAAGTTTCAGCACTTTCAAAAGTACTTTTTTAAAGCTGCTTTTATTAAGCCCATCCAAACGGGCCCTAAGTGAACTTAAGGGAGGGATTTTTGTCATTTTTCCTTTTTTTTTTTAATCATATTGATATGTAAAATATTGTAATTTATAGTACTTATCGTATAGTTTTTTAATATCAATTTTTTTGTTTAAAATATTGTATTACTGCGATCTAATTTAACTTTGATAATTAGTTAAATTAATTTTCGAAAAACGCAACATGATAAATAAATGTGGATGGAAAAGTATTTTTCTTGTCTTTATTATTAAATAGCTATATATATATATATA